>NW_027525376.1:0-20352 GCF_052094955.1 Ictidomys tridecemlineatus | reverse complement strand
AGTCTCTGCTTAGGGCTACATCAACAGCAAACAAACCATAGAGATAGAACTTAAAACTGCTTTATGGTGTCAAGTTTCAAAGAGCTAGCACAAACCGTGTTTGATTTAGAGTTCCAAATACATGTATCCCTATACGAGAAAACAGAGTGAAACCTCAAAATGAAACCAGTTATTGCCAACGAACGGTTTCACCTAGAAGAACGAAATTTGGCGAGCCAAGTGGGATTGGTGTACTGATCATTACCTGAAAGTTTCATCAAGATTGGGTGAAAAAGTGTGTGCTGAGATTTCAGGCAACTCGTAGTTTTTTGGAAGCTTGGCAGGCCCTTTCCATTAAAGTGATTCTCGCCAGTCTCTGCTTAGGGCTACATCAAGAGCAAACAAACCATAGAGATAGAACTTGAAACTGCTTTATGGTGTCAAGTTTCAAAGAGCTAGCACAAACCGTGTTTGATTTAGAGTTCCAAATACATGTATCCCTATAGGAGAAAACAGAGTGAAACCTCAAAATGAAACCGGTTACTGCCAATGAACGGTTTCATCTAGAAGAACGAAATTTGGCGAGCCAAGTGGGATTGGTGTACTGATCATTACCTGAAAGTTTCATCAAGATTGGGTGAAAAAGTGTGTGCTGAGATTTCAGGCAACTCGTAGTTTTTTGGAAGCTTGGCAGGCCCTTTTTATGAAAGTGATTCTCGCCAGTCTCTGCTTAGAGCTACATCAACAGCAAACAAACCATAGAGATAGAACTTGAAACTGCTTTATGGTGTCAAGTTTCAAAGAGCTAGCACAAACCGTGTTTGATTTAGAGTTCCAAATACATGTATCCCTATAGGAGAAAACAGAGTGAAACCTCAAAATGTAACCGGTTACTGCCAACGAACGGTTTCACCAAGAAGAACGAAATTTGGCGAGCCAAGTGGGATTGGTGTACTGATCATTACCTGAAAGTTTCATCAAGATTGGGTGAAAAAGTGTGTGCTGAGATTTCAGGCAACTCGTAGTTTTTTGGAAGCTTGGCAGGCCCTTTCCATGAAAGTGATTCTCGCCAGTCTCTGCTTAGGGCTACATCAACAGCAAACAAACCATAGAGATAGAACTTGAAAGTGCTTTATGGTGTCAAGTTTCAAAGAGCTAGCACAAACCGTGTTTGATTTAGAGTTCCAAATACATGTATCCCTATAGGAGAAAACAGAGTGAAACCTCAAAATGAAACCGGTTACTGCCAACGAACAGTTTCACCTAGAAGAACGAAATTTGGCGAGCCAAGTGGGATTGGAGTACTGATCATTACCTGAAAGTTTCATCAAGATTGGGTGAAAAAGTGTGTGCTGAGATTTCAGGCAACTCGTAGTTTTTTGGAAGCTTGGCAGGCCCTTTCCATGAAAGTGATTCTCGCCAGTCTCTGCTTAGGGCTACATCAACAGCAAACAAACCATAGAGATAGAACTTGAAACTGCTTTATGGTGTCAAGTTTCAAAGAGCTAGCACAAACCGTGTTTGATTTAGATTTCCAAATACATGTATCCCTATAGGAGAAAACAGAGTGAAATCTCAAAATGAAACCGGTTACTGCCAACGAACGGTATCACCTAGAAGAACGAAATTTGGCGAGCCAAGTGGGATTGGTGTACTGATCATTACCTGAAAGTTTCATCTAGATTGGGTGAAAAAGTGTGTGCTGAGATTTCAGGCAACTCGTAGTTTTTTGGAAGCTTGGCAGGCCCTTTCCATGAAAGTGATTCTCGCCAGTCTCTGCTTAGGGCTACATCAACAGCAAACAAACCATAGAGATAGAACTTGAAACTGCTTTATGGTGTCAAGTTTCAAAGAGCTAGCACAAACCGTGTTTGATTTAGAGTTCCAAATACATGTATCCCTATAGGAGAAAACAGAGTGAACCCTGAAAATGAAACCGGTTACTGCCAACGAACGGTTTCACCTAGAAGAAGGAAATTTGGCGAGCCAAGTGGGATTGGTGTACTGATCATTACCTGAAAGTTTCATCTAGATTGGGTGAAAAAGTGTGTGCTGAGATTTCAGGCAACTCGTAGTTTTTTGGAAGCTTGGCAGGCCCTTTCCATGAAAGTGATTCTCGCCAGTCTCTGCTTAGGGCTACATCAACAGCAAACAAACCATAGAGATAGACCTTGAAACTGCTTTTATGGTGTCAAGTTTCAAAGAGCTAGCACAAACCGTGTTTGATTTAGAGTTCCAAATACATGTATCCCTATAGGAGAAAACAGTGAAACCTCAAAATGAAACCGGTTACTGCCAACGAACGGTTTCACCTAGAAGAAGGAAATTTGGCGAGCCAAGTGGGATTGGTGTACTGATCATTACCTGAAAGTTTCATCAAGATTGGGTGAAAAAGTGTGTGCTGAGATTTCAGGCAACTCGTAGTTTTTTGGAAGCTTGGCAGGCCCTTTCCATGAAAGTGATTCTCGCCAGTCTCTGCTTAGGGCTACATCAACAGCAAACAAACCATAGAGATAGAACTTGAAACTGCTTTATGGTGTCAAGTTTCAAAGAGCTAGCACAAACCGTGTTTGATTTAGAGTTCCAAATACATGCATCCCTATAGGAGAAAACAGAGTGAACCCTGAAAATGAAACCGGTTACTGCCAACGAACGGTTTCACCTAGAAGAAGGAAATTTGGCGAGCCAAGTGGGATTGGTGTACTGATCATTACCTGAAAGTTTCATCAAGATTGGGTGTAAAAGTGTGTGCTGAGATTTCAGGCAACTCGTAGTTTTTTGGAAGCTTGGCAGGCCCTTTCCATGAAAGTGATTCTCGCCAGTCTCTGCTTAGGGCTACATCAACAGCAAACAAACCATAGAGATAGAACTTGAAACTGCTTTATGGAGTCAAGTTTCAAAGAGCTAGCACAAACCGTGTTTGATTTAGAGTTCCAAATACATGTATCCCTATAGGAAAAAACAGAGTGAAACCTCAAAATGAAACCGGTTACTGCCAATGAACGGTTTCACCTAGAAGAACGAAATTTGTCGAGCCAAGTGGGATTGGTGTACTGATCATTACCTGAAAGTTTCATCAAGATTGGGTGAAAAAGTGTGTGCTGAGATTTCAGGCAACTCGTAGTTTTTTGGAAGCTTGGCAGGCCCTTTCCATGAAAGTGATTCTCGCCAGTCTCTGCTTAGGGCTACATCAACAGCAAACAAACCATAGAGATAGAACTTGAAACTGCTTTATGGTGTCAAGTTTCAAAGAGCTAGCACAAACCGTGTTTGATTTAGAGTTCCAAATACATGTATCCCTATAGGAGAAAACAGAGTGAAACCTCAAAATGAAACCGGTTACTGCCAACGAACAGTTTCACCTAGAAGAACGAAATTTGGCGAGCCAAGTGGGATTGGTGTACTGATCATTACCTGAAAGTTTCATCAAGATTGGGTGAAAAAGTGTGTGCTGAGATTTCAGGCAACTCGTAGTTTTTTGGAAGCTTGGCAGGCCCTTTCCATGAAAGTGATTCTCGCCAGTCTCTGCTTAGGGCTACATCAACAGCAAACAAACCATAGAGATAGAACTTGAAACTGCTTTATGGTGTCAAGTTTCAAAGAGCTAGCACAAACCGTGTTTGATTATGCGTTCCAAATACATGTATCCCTATAGGAGAAACAGAGTGAAACCTCAAAGTGAAACCGGTTACTGCCAACGAACGGTTTCACCTAGAAGAACGAAATTTGGCGAGCCAAGTGGGATTGGTGTACTGATCATTACCTGAAAGTTTCATCAAGATTGGGTAAAAAAGTGTGTGCTGAGATTTCAGGCAACTCGTAGTTTTTTGGAAGCTTGACAGGCCCTTTCCATGAAAGTGATTCTCGCCAGTCTCTGCTTAGGGCTACATCAACAGCAAACAAACCATAGAGATAGAACTTGAAACTGCTTTATTGTGTCAAGTTTCAAAGAGCTAGCACAAACCGTGTTTGATTTAGAGTTCCAAATACATGTATCCCTATAGGAGAAAACAGAGTGAAACCTCAAAATGAAACCGGTTACTGCCAACGAACGGTTTCACCTAGAAGTACGAAATTTGGCGAGCCAAGTGGGATTGGTGTACTGATCATTACCTGAAAGTTTCATCGAGATTGGGTGAAAAAGTGTGTGCTGAGATTTCAGGCAACTCGAAGTTTTTTGGAAGCTTGGCAGGCCCTTTCCATGAAAGTGATTCTCGCCAGTCTCTGCTTAGGGCTACATCAACAGCAAACAAACCATAGAGATAGAACTTGAAACTGCTTTATGGTGTCAAGTTTCAAAGAGCTAGCACAAACCGTGTTTGATTTAGAGTTCCAAATACCTGTATCCCTATAGGAGAAAACAGAGTGAAACCTCAAAATGAAACCGGTTACTGCCAACGAACGGTTTCACATAAAAGAACGAAATTTGGCGAGCCAAGTGAGATTGGTGTACTGATCATTACCTGAAAGTTTCATCAAGATTGGGTGAAAAAGTGTGTGCTGAGATTTCAGGCAACTCGTAGTTTTTTGGAAGCTTGGCAGGCCCTTTCCATGAAAGTGATTCTCGCCAGTCTCTGCTTAGGGCTACATCAACAGCAAACAAACCATAGAGATAGAACTTGAAACTGCTTTATGGTGTCAAGTTTCAAAGAGCTAGCACAAACCGTGTTTGATTTAGAGTTCCAAATACATGTATCCCTATAGGAGAAAACAGAGTGAAACCTCAAAATGAAACCGGTTACTGCCAACGAACGGTTTCACCTAGAAGATCAAAATTTGGCGAGCCAAGTGGGATTGGTGTACTGATCATTACCTGAAAGTTTCATCAAGATTGGGTGAAAAAGTGTGTGCTGAGATTTCCCGCAACTCGTAGTTTTTTGGAAGCTTGGCAGGCCCTTTCCATGAAAGTGATTCTCGCCAGTCTCTGCTTAGGGCTACATCAACAGCAAACAAACCATAGAGATAGAACTTGAAACTGCTTTATTGTGTCAAGTTTCAAAGAGCTAGCACAAACCGTGTTTGATTTAGAGTTCCAAATACATGTATCCCTATAGGAGAAAACAGAGTGAAACCTCAAAATGAAACCGGTTACTGCCAATGAACGGTTTCACCTAGAAGAACGAAATTTGGCGAGCCAAGTGGGATTGGTGTACTGATCATTACCTGAAAGTTTCATCGAGATTGGGTGAAAAAGTGTGTGCTGAGATTTCAGGCAACTCTTAGTTTTTTGGAAGCTTGGCAGGCCCTTTCCATGAAAGTGATTCTCGCCAGTCTCTGCTTAGGGCTACATCAACAGCAAACAAACCATAGAGATAGAACTTGAAACTGCTTTATGGTGTCAAGTTTCAAAGAGCTAGCACAAACCGTGTTTGATTTAGAGTTCCAAATACATGTATCCCTATAGGAGAAAACAGAGTGAAACCTCAAAATGAAACAGGTTACTGCCAACGAAGGGTTTCACCTAGAAGAACGAAATTTGGCGAGCCAAGTGGGATTGGTGTACTGATCATTACCTGAAAGTTTCATCAAGATTGGGTGAAAAAGTGTGTGCTGAGATTTCAGGCAACTCGTAGTTTTTTGGAAGCTTGGCAGGCCCTTTCCATGAAAGTGATTCTCGCCAGTCTCTGCTTAGAGCTACATCAACATCAAACAAACCATAGAGATAGAACTTGAAACTGCTTTATGGTGTCAAGTTTCAAAGAGCTAGCACAAACCGTGTTTGATTTAGAGTTCCAAATACATGTATCCCTATAGGCGAAAACAGAGTGAAACCTCAAAATGAAACCGGTTACTGCCAACGAACGGTTTCACCTAGAAGAACGAAATTTGGCGAGCCAAGTGGGATTGGTGTACTGATCATTACCTGAAAGTTTCATCAAGATTGGGTGAAAAAGTGTGTGCTGAGATTTCAGGCAACTCGTAGTTTTTTGGAAGCTTGGCAGGCCCTTTCCATGAAAGTGATTCTCGCCAGTCTCTGCTTAGGGTACATCAACAGCAAACAAACCATAGAGATACAACTTGAAACTGCTTTATGGTGTCAAGTTTCAAAGAGCTAGCACAAACCGTGTTTGATTTAGAGTTCCAAATACATGTATCCCTATAAGAGAAAACAGAGTGAAACCTCAAAATGAAACCGGTTACTGCCAACGAACGGTTTCACCTAGAAGAACGAAATTTGGCGAGCCAAGTGGCATTGGTGTACTGATCATTACCTGAAAGTTTCATCAAGATTGGGTGAAAAAGTGTGTGCTGAGATTTCAGGCAACTCGTAGTTTTTTGGAAGCTTGCAGGCCCTTTCCATGAAAGTGATTCTCGCCAGTCTCTGCTTAGGGCTACATCAACAGCAAACAAACCATAGAGATAGAACTTGAAACTGCTTTGTTGTGTCAAGTTTCAAAGAGCTAGCACAAACCGTGTTTGATTTAGAGTTCCAAATACATGTATCCCTATAGGAGAAAACACAGTGAAACCTCAAAATAAAACCGGTTAATGCCAACGAACGGTTTCACCTAGAAGAACGAAATTTGGCGAGCCAAGTGGGATTGGTGTACTGATCATTACCTGAAAGTTTCATCAAGATTGGGTGAAAAAGTGTGTGCTGAGATTTCAGGCAACTCGTAGTTTTTTGGAAGCTTGGCAGGCCCTTTCCATGAAAGTGATTCTCGCCAGTATCTGCTTAGGGCTACATGAACAGCAAACAAACCATAGAGATAGAACTTGAAACTGCTTTATGGTGTCAAGTTTCAAAGAGCTAGCACAAACCGTGTTTGATTTAGAGTTCCAAATACATGTATCCCTATAGGCGAAAACAGAGTGAAACCTCAAAATGAAACCGGTTACTGCCAACGAACGGTTTCACCTAGAAGAACGAAATTTGGCGAGCCAAGGGGGATTGGTGTACTGATCATTACCTGAAAGTTTCATCAAGGTTGGGTGAAAAAGTGTGTGCTGAGATTTCAGGCAACTCGTAGTTTTTTGGAAGCTTGGCAGGCCCTTTCCATGAAAGTGATTCTCGCCAGTCTCTGCTTAGGGCTACATCAACAGCAAACAAACCATAGAGATAGAACTTGAAACTGCTTTATGGTGTCAAGTTTCAAAGAGCTAGCACAAACCGTGTTTGATTTACAGTTCCAAATACATGTATCCCTATAGGCGAAAACAGAGTGAAACCTCAAAATGAAACCAGTTAATGCCAACGAACGGTTTCACCTAGAAGAACGAAATTTGGCGAGCCAAGTGGGATTGGTGTACTGATCATTACCTGAAAGTTTCATCACGATTGGGTGAAAAAGTGTGTGCTGAGATTTCAGGCAACTCGTAGTTTTTTGGAAGCTTGGCAGGCCCTTTCAATGAAAGTGATTCTCGCCAGTCTCTGCTTAGGGCTACATCAACAGCAAACAAACCATAGAGATAGAACTTGAAACTGCTTTATAGTGTCATGTTTCAAAGAGCTAGCACAAACCGTGTTTGATTTAGAGTTCCAAATACATGTATCCCTATAAAAGAAAACAGAGTGAAACCTCAAAATGAAACCGGTTACTGCCAACGAACGGTTTTACCTTGAAGAACGATATTTGGCGAGCCAAGTGGGATTGGTGTACTGATCATTACCTGAAAGTTTCATCAAGATTGGGTGAAAAGTGTGTGCTGAGATTTCAGGCAACTCGTAGTTTTTTGGAAGCTTGGCAGGCCCTTTCCATGAAAGTGATTCTCGCCAGTCTCTGTTTAGGGCTACATGAACAGCAAACAAACCAAAGAGATAGAACTTGAAACTGCTTTATTGTGTCAAGTTTCAAAGAGCTAGCACAAACCGTGTTTGATTTAGAGTTCCAAATACATGTATCCCTATAGGAGAAAACAGAGTGAAACCTCAAAATGAAACCAGTTACTGCCAACGAAGGGTTTCACCTGGAAGAATGAAATTTGGCGAGCCAAGTGGGATTGGTGTACTGACCATTACCTGAAAGTTTCATCAAGATTGGGTGAAAAAGTGTGTGCTGAGATTTCAGGCAACTCGTAGTTTTTTGGAAGCTTGGCAGGCCCTTTCCATGAAAGTGATTCTCGCCAGTCTCTGCTTAGGGCTACATCAACAGCAAACAAACCATAGAGATAAAACTTGAAACTGCTTTATTGTGTCAAGTTTCAAAGAGCTAGCACAAACCGTGTTTGATTTAGAGTTCCAAATACATGTATAACTATAGGAGAAAACAGAGTGAAACCTCAAAATGAAACCGGTTACTGCCAACGAACGGTTTCACCTAGAAGAACGAAATTTGGCGAGCCAAGTGGGATTGGTGTACTGATCATTACCTGAAAGTTTCATCAAGATTGGGTGAAAAAGTGTGTGCTGAGATTTCAAAAAACTCGTAGTTTTTTGGAAGCTTGGCGGGCCCTTTCCATGAAAGTGATTCTCGCCAGTCTCTGCTTAGGGCTACATCAACAGCAAACAAACCATAGAGATAGAACTTGAAACTGCTTTATTGTGTCATGTTTCAAAGAGCTAGCACAAACCGTGTTTGATTTAGAGTTCCAAATACATGTATCCCTATAGGAGAAAACAGAGTGAAACCTCAAAATGAAACCGGTTACTGCCAACGAACGGTTTCACCTAGAAGAACGAGATCTGGCATGCCAAGTGGGATTGGTGTACTGATCATTACCTGAAAGTTTCATCAAGATTGGGTGAAAAAGCGTGTGCTGACATTTCAGGCAACTCGTAGTTTTTTGGAAGCTTGGCAGGCCCTTTCCATGAAAGTGATTCTCGCCAGTCTCTGCTTAGGGCTACATCAACAGCAAACAAACCATAGAGATAGAACTTGAAACTGCTTTATTGTGTCAAGTTTCAAAGAGCTAGCACAAACCGTGTTTGATTTAGAGTTCCAAATACATGTATAACTATATAAGAAAACAGAGTGAAACCTCAAAATGAAACCGGTTACTGCCAACGAACGGTTTCACCTAGAAGAACGAAATTTGGCGAGCCAAGTGGGATTGGTGTACTGATCATTACCTGAAAGTTTCATCAAGATAGGGTGAAAAAGTGTGTGCTGAGATTTCAGGAAACTCGTAGTTTTTTGGAAGCTTGGCAGGCACTTTCCATGAAAGTGATTCTCGCCAGTCTCTGCTTAGGGCTACATCAACAGCAAACAAACCATAGAGATAGAACTTGAAACTGCTTTATTGTGTCAAGTTTCAAAGAGCTAGCACAAACCGTGTTTGATTTAGAGTTAAAAATACATGTATCCCTATAGGAGAAAACAGAGTGAAACCTCAAAATGAAACCGGTTACTGCCAATGAACGGTTTCACCTAGAAGAACGAAATTTGGCGAGCCAAGTGGGATTGGTGTACTGACCATTACCTGAAAGTTTCATCAAGATTGGGTGAAAAAGTGTGTGCTGAGATTTCAGGCAACTCGTAGTTTTTTGGATGCTTGGCAGGCCCTTTCCATGAAAGTGATTCTCGCCAGTCTCTGCTTAGGGCTACATCAACAGCAAACAAACCATAGAGATAAAACTTGAAACTGCTTGATTGTGTCAAGTTTCAAAGAGCTAGCACAAACCGTGTTTGATTTAGAGTTCCAAATACATGTATCCCTATAGGAGAAAACAGAGTGAAACCTCAAAATGAAACCGGTTACTGCCAACGAACGGTTTCACCTAGAAGAACGAAATTTGGCGAGCCAAGTGGGATTGGTGTACTGACCATTACCTGAAAGTTTCATCAAGATTGGGTGAAAAAGTGTGTGCTGAGATTTCAGGCAACTCGTAGTTTTTTGGAAGCTTGGCAGGCCCTTTCCATGAAAGTGATTCTCGCCAGTCTCTGCTTAGGGCTACATCAACAGCAAACAAACCATAGAGATAGAACTTGAAACTGCTTTATTGTGTCAAGTTTCAAAGAGCTAGCACAAACCGTGTTTGATTTAGAGTTCCAAATACATGTATCCCTATAGGAGAAAACAGAGTGAAACCTCAAAATGAAACCGGTTACTGCCAACAAACGGTTTCACCTAGAAGAACGAAATTTGGCGAGCCAAGTGGGATTCGTGTACTGACCATTACCTGAAAGTTTCATCAAGATTGGGTGAAAAAGTGTGTGCTGAGATTTCCCGCAACTCGTAGTTTTTTGGAAGCTTGGCAGGCCCTTTCCATGAAAGTGATTCTCGCCAGTCTCTGCTTAGGGCTACATCAACAGCAAACAAACCATAGAGATAGAACTTGAAACTGCTTTATTGTGTCAAGTTTCAAAGAGCTAGCACAAACCGTGTTTGATTTAGAGTTCCAAATACATGTATCCCTATAGGAGAAAACAGAGTGAAACCTCAAAATGAAACCGTTTACTGCCAACGAACGGTTTCACCTCGAAGAACGACATTTGGCGATCCAAGTGGGATTGGTGTACTGACCATTACCTGAAAGTTTCATCAAGATTGGGTGAAAAAGTGTGTGCTGAGATTTCAGGCAACTCGTAGTTTTTTGGAAGCTTGGCAGGCCCTTTCCATGAAAGTGATTCTCGCCAGTCTCTGCTTAGGGCTACATCAACAGCAAACAAACCATAGAGATAAAACTTGAAACTGCTTTATTGTGTCAAGTTTCAAAGAGCTAGCACAAACCGTGTTTGATTTAGAGTTCCAAATACATGTATAACTATAGGAGAAAACAGAGTGAAACCTCAAAATGAAACCGGTTACTGCCAACGAACGGTTTCACCTAGAAGAACGAAATTTGGCGAGCCAAGTGGGATTGGTGTACTGATCATTAACTGAAAGTTTCATCAAGATTGGGTGAAAAAGTGTGTGCTGAGATTTCAGGCAACTCGTAGTTTTTTGGAAGCTTGGCAGGCCCTTTCCATGAAAGTGATTCTCGCCAGTCTCTGCTTAGGGCTACATCAACAGCAAACAAACCATAGAGATAGAACTTGAAACTGCTTTATTGTGTCATGTTTCAAAGAGCTAGCACAAACCGTGTTTGATTTAGAGTTCCAAATACATGTATCCCTATAGGAGAAAACAGAGTGAAACCTCAAAATGAAACCGGTTACTGCCAACGAACGGTTTCACCTAGAAGAACGAGATCTGGCAAGCCAAGTGGGATTGGTGTACTGATCATTACCTGAAAGTTTCATCAAGATTGGGTGAAAAAGTGTGTGCTGAGATTTCAGGCAACTCGTAGTTTTTTGGAAGCTTGGCAGGCCCTTTCCATGAAAGTGATTCTCGCCAGTCTCTGCTTAGGGCTACATCAACAGCAAACAAACCATAGAGATAGAACTTGAAACTGCTTTATTGTGTCAAGTTTCAAAGAGCTAGCACAAACCGTGTTTGATTTAGAGTTCCAAATACATGTATAACTATATAAGAAAACAGAGTGAAACCTCAAAATGAAACCGGTTACTGCCAACGAACGGTTTCACCTAGAAGAACGAA
Organism: Ictidomys tridecemlineatus; assembly: GCF_052094955.1. NCBI lineage: Eukaryota > Metazoa > Chordata > Mammalia > Rodentia > Sciuridae > Ictidomys > Ictidomys tridecemlineatus. The sequence continues at coordinate 8,952 of NW_027525376.1, read as the reverse complement.
ATTTGGCGAGCCAAGTGGGATTGGTGTACTGATCATTACCTGAAAGTTTCATCAAGATAGGGTGAAAAAGTGTGTGCTGAGATTTCAGGAAACTCGTAGTTTTTTGGAAGCTTGGCAGGCCCTTTCCATGAAAGTGATTCTCGCCAGTCTCTGCTTAGGGCTACATCAACAGCAAACAAACCATAGAGATAGAACTTGAAACTGCTTTATTGTGTCAAGTTTCAAAGAGCTAGCACAAACCGTGTTTGATTTAGAGTTAAAAATACATGTATCCCTATAGGAGAAAACAGAGTGAAACCTCAAAATGAAACCGGTTACTGCCAATGAACGGTTTCACCTAGAAGAACGAAATTTGGCGAGCCAAGTGGGATTGGTGTACTGACCATTACCTGAAAGTTTCATCAAGATTGGGTGAAAAAGTGTGTGCTGAGATTTCAGGCAACTCGTAGTTTTTTGGATGCTTGGCAGGCCCTTTCCATGAAAGTGATTCTCGCCAGTCTCTGCTTAGGGCTACATCAACAGCAAACAAACCATAGAGATAAAACTTGAAACTGCTTGATTGTGTCAAGTTTCAAAGAGCTAGCACAAACCGTGTTTGATTTAGAGTTCCAAATACATGTATCCCTATAGGAGAAAACAGAGTGAAACCTCAAAATGAAACCGGTTACTGCCAACGAACGGTTTCACCTAGATAAACGAAATTTGGCGAGCCAAGTGGGATTGGTGTACTGACCATTACCTGAAAGTTTCATCAAGATTGGGTGAAAAAGTGTGTGCTGAGATTTCAGGCAACTCGTAGTTTTTTGGAAGCTTGGCAGGCCCTTTCCATGAAAGTGATTCTCGCCAGTCTCTGCTTAGGGCTACATCAACAGCAAACAAACCATAGAGATAGAACTTGAAACTGCTTTATTGTGTCAAGTTTCAAAGAGCTAGCACAAACCGTGTTTGATTTACAGTTCCAAATACATGTATCCCTATAGGCGAAAACAGAGTGAAACCTCAAAATGAAACCGGTTACTGCCAACAAACGGTTTCACCTAGAAGAACGAAATTTGGCGAGCCAAGTGGGATTCGTGTACTGACCATTACCTGAAAGTTTCATCAAGATTGGGTGAAAAAGTGTGTGCTGAGATTTCCCGCAACTCGTAGTTTTTTGGAAGCTTGGCAGGCCCTTTCCATGAAAGTGATTCTCGCCAGTCTCTGCTTAGGGCTACATCAACAGCAAACAAACCATAGAGATAGAACTTGAAACTGCTTTATTGTGTCAAGTTTCAAAGAGCTAGCACAAACCGTGTTTGATTTAGAGTTCCAAATACATGTATCCCTATAGGAGAAAACAGAGTGAAACCTCAAAATGAAACCGTTTACTGCCAACGAACGGTTTCACCTCGAAGAACATTTGGCGATCCAAGTGGGATTGGTGTACTGACCATTACCTGAAAGTTTCATCAAGATTGGGTGAAAAAGTGTGTGCTGAGATTTCAGGCAACTCGTAGTTTTTTGGAAGCTTGGCAGGCCCTTTCCATGAAAGTGATTCTCGCCAGTCTCTGCTTAGGGCTACATCAACAGCAAACAAACCATAGAGATAAAACTTGAAACTGCTTTATTGTGTCATGTTTCAAAGAGCTAGCACAAACCGTGTTTGATTTAGAGTTCCAAATACATGTATAACTATAGGAAAAAACAGAGTGAAACCTCAAAATGAAACCGGTTACTGCCAACGAACGGTTTCACCTAGAAGAACGAAATTTGGCGAGCCAAGTGGGATTGGTGTACTGATCATTAACTGAAAGTTTCATCAAGATTGGGTGAAAAAGTGTGTGCTGAGATTTCAGGCAACTCGTAGTTTTTTGGAAGCTTGGCAGGCCCTTTCCATGAAAGTGATTCTCGCCAGTCTCTGCTTAGGGCTACATCAACAGCAAACAAACCATAGAGATAGAACTTGAAACTGCTTTATTGTGTCATGTTTCAAAGAGCTAGCACAAACCGTGTTTGATTTAGAGTTCCAAATACATGTATCCCTATAGGAGAAAACAGAGTGAAACCTCAAAATGAAACCGGTTACTGCCAACGAACGGTTTCACCTACAAGAACGAGATCTGGCAAGCCAAGTGGGATTGGTGTACTGATCATTACCTGAAAGTTTCATCAAGATTGGGTGAAAAAGTGTGTGCTGAGATTTCAGGCAACTCGTAGTTTTTTGGAAGCTTGGCAGGCCCTTTCCATGAAAGTGATTCTCGCCAGTCTCTGCTTAGGGCTACATCAACAGCAAACAAACCATAGAGATAGAACTTGAAACTGCTTTATTGTGTCAAGTTTCAAAGAGCTAGCACAAACCGTGTTTGATTTAGAGTTCCAAATACATGTATAACTATATAAGAAAACAGAGTGAAACCTCAAAATGAAACCGGTTACTGCCAACGAACGGTTTCACCTAGAAGAACGAAATTTGGCGAGCCAAGTGGGATTGGTGTACTGATCATTACCTGAAAGTTTCATCAAGATAGGGTGAAAAAGTGTGTGCTGAGATTTCAGGAAACTCGTAGTTTTTTGGAAGCTTGGCAGGCCCTTTCCATGAAAGTGATTCTCGCCAGTCTCTGCTTAGGGCTACATCAACAGCAAACAAACCATAGAGATAGAACTTGAAACTGCTTTATTGTGTCAAGTTTCAAAGAGCTAGCACAAACCGTGTTTGATTTAGAGTTAAAAATACATGTATCCCTATAGGAGAAAACAGAGTGAAACCTCAAAATGAAACCGGTTACTGCCAATGAACGGTTTCACCTAGAAGAACGAAATTTGGCGAGCCAAGTGGGATTGGTGTACTGACCATTACCTGAAAGTTTCATCAAGATTGGGTGAAAAAGTGTGTGCTGAGATTTCAGGCAACTCGTAGTTTTTTGGATGCTTGGCAGGCCCTTTCCATGAAAGTGATTCTCGCCAGTCTCTGCTTAGGGCTACATCAACAGCAAACAAACCATAGAAATAAAACATGAAACTGCTTGATTGTGTCAAGTTTCAAAGAGCTAGCACAAACCGTGTTTGATTTAGAGTTCCAAATACATGTATCCCTATAGGAGAAAACAGAGTGAAACCTCAAAATGAAACCGGTTACTGCCAACGAACGGTTTCACCTAGAAGAACGAAATTTGGCGAGCCAAGTGGGATTGGTGTACTGACCATTACCTGAAAGTTTCATCAAGATTGGGTGAAAAAGTGTGTGCTGAGATTTCAGGCAACTCGTAGTTTTTTGGAAGCTTGGCAGGCCCTTTCCATGAAAGTGATTCTCGCCAGTCTCTGCTTAGGGCTACATCAACAGCAAACAAACCATAGAGATAGAACTTGAAACTGCTTTATTGTGTCAAGTTTCAAAGAGCTAGCACAAACCGTGTTTGATTTAGAGTTCCAAATACATGTATCCCTATAGGCGAAAACAGAGTGAAACCTCAAAATGAAACCGGTTACTGCCAACAAACGGTTTCACCTAGAAGAACGAAATTTGGCGAGCCAAGTGGGATTCGTGTACTGACCATTACCTGAAAGTTTCATCAAGATTGGGTGAAAAAGTGTGTGCTGAGATTTCCCGCAACTCGTAGTTTTTTGGAAGCTTGGCAGGCACTTTCCATGAAAGTGATTCTCGCCAGTCTCTGCTTAGGGCTACATCAACAGCAAACAAACCATAGAGATAGAACTTGAAACTGCTTTATTGTGTCAAGTTTCAAAGAGCTAGCACAAACCGTGTTTGATTTAGAGTTCCAAATACATGTATCCCTATAGGAGAAAACAGAGTGAAACCTCAAAATGAAACCGTTTACTGCCAACGAACGGTTTCACCTCGAAGAACGACATTTGGCGATCCAAGTGGGATTGGTGTACTGACCATTACCTGAAAGTTTCATCAAGATTGGGTGAAAAAGTGTGTGCTGAGATTTCAGGCAACTCGTAGTTTTTTGGAAGCTTGGCAGGCCCTTTCCATGAAAGTGATTCTCGCCAGTCTCTGCTTAGGGCTACATCAACAGCAAACAAACCATAGAGATAAAACTTGAAACTGCTTTATTGTGTCAAGTTTCAAAGAGCTAGCACAAACCGTGTTTGATTTAGAGTTCCAAATACATGTATAACTATAGGAGAAAACAGAGTGAAACCTCAAAATGAAACCGGTTACTGCCAACGAACGGTTTCACCTAGAAGAACGAAATTTGGCGAGCCAAGTGGGATTGGTGTACTGATCATTAACTGAAAGTTTCATCAAGATTGGGTGAAAAAGTGTGTGCTGAGATTTCAGGCAACTCGTAGTTTTTTGGAAGCTTGGCAGGCCCTTTCCATGAAAGTGATTCTCGCCAGTCTCTGCTTAGGGCTACATCAACAGCAAACAAACCATAGAGATAGAACTTGAAACTGCTTTATTGTGTCAAGTTTCAAAGAGCTAGCACAAACCGTGTTTGATTTAGAGTTCCAAATACATGTATAACTATAGGAGAAAACAGAGTGAAACCTCAAAATGAAACCGGTTACTGCCAACAAACGGTTTCACCTAGAAGAACGAAATTTGGCGAGCCAAGTGGGATTGGTGTACTGATCATTACCTGAAAGTTTCATCAAGATAGGGTGAAAAAGTGTGTGCTGAGATTTCAGGAAACTCGTAGTTTTTTGGAAGCTTGGCAGGCACTTTCCATGAAAGTGATTCTCGCCAGTCTCTGCTTAGGGCTACATCAACAGCAAACAAACCATAGAGATAGAACTTGAAACTGCTTTATTGTGTCAAGTTTCAAAGAGCTAGCACAAACCGTGTTTGATTTAGAGTTAAAAATACATGTATCCCTATAGGAGAAAACAGAGTGAAACCTCAAAATGAAACCGGTTACTGCCAATGAACGGTTTCACCTAGAAGAACGAAATTTGGCGAGCCAAGTGGGATTGGTGTACTGACCATTACCTGAAAGTTTCATCAAGATTGGGTGAAAAAGTGTGTGCTGAGATTTCAGGCAACTCGTAGTTTTTTGGATGCTTGGCAGGCCCTTTCCATGAAAGTGATTCTCGCCAGTCTCTGCTTAGGGCTACATCAACAGCAAACAAACCATAGAGATAAAACTTGAAACTGCTTGATTGTGTCAAGTTTCAAAGAGCTAGCACAAACCGTGTTTGATTTAGAGTTCCAAATACATGTATCCCTATAGGAGAAAACAGAGTGAAACCTCAAAATGAAACCGGTTACTGCCAACGAACGGTTTCACCTAGAAGAACGAAATTTGGCGAGCCAAGTGGGATTGGTGTACTGACCATTACCTGAAAGTTTCATCAAGATTGGGTGAAAAAGTGTGTGCTGAGATTTCAGGCAACTCGTAGTTTTTTGGAAGCTTGGCAGGCCCTTTCCATGAAAGTGATACTCGCCAGTCTCTGCTTAGGGCTACATCAACAGCAAACAAACCATAGAGATAGAACTTGAAACTGCTTTATTGTGTCAAGTTTCAAAGAGCTAGCACAAACCGTGTTTGATTTAGAGTTCCAAATACATGTATCCCTATAGGCGAAAACAGAGTGAAACCTCAAAATGAAACCGGTTACTGCCAACAAACGGTTTCACCTAGAAGAACGAAATTTGGCGAGCCAAGTGGGATTCGTGTACTGACCATTACCTGAAAGTTTCATCAAGATTGGGTGAAAAAGTGTGTGCTGAGATTTCCCGCAACTCGTAGTTTTTTGGAAGCTTGGCAGGCCCTTTCCATGAAAGTGATTCTCGCCTGTCTCTGCTTAGGGCTACATCAACAGCAAACAAACCATAGAGATAGAACTTGAAACTGCTTTATTGTGTCAAGTTTCAAAGAGCTAGCACAAACCGTGTTTGATTTAGAGTTCCAAATACATGTATCCCTATAGGAGAAAACAGAGTGAAACCTCAAAATGAAACCGTTTACTGCCAACGAACGGTTTCACCTCGAAGAACGACATTTGGCGATCCAAGTGGGATTGGTGTACTGACCATTACCTGAAAGTTTCATCAAGATTGGGTGAAAAAGTGTGTGCTGAGATTTCAGGCAACTCGTAGTTTTTTGGAAGCTTGGCAGGCCCTTTCCATGAAAGTGATTCTCGCCAGTCTCTGCTTAGGGCTACATCAACAGCAAACAAACCATAGAGATAGAACTTGAAACTGCTATATTGTGTCAAGTTTCAAAGAGCTAGCACAAACCGTGTTTGATTTAGAGTTCCAAATACATGTATAACTATAGGAGAAAACAGAGTGAAACCTCAAAATGAAACCGGTTACTGCCAACGAACAGTTTCACCTAGAAGAACGAAATTTGGCGAGCCAAGTGGGATTGGTGTACTGATCATTACCTGAAAGTTTCATCAAGATTGGGTGAAAAAGTGTGTGCTGACATTTCAGGCAACTCGTAGATTTTTGGAAGCTTGGCAGGCCCTTTCCATGAAAGTGATTCTCGCCAGTCTCTGCTTAGGGCTACATCAACAGCAAACAAACCATAGAGATAGAACTTGAAACTGCTTTATAGTGTCAAGTTTCAAAGAGCTAGCACAAACCGTGTTTGATTTAGAGTTCCAAATACATGTATCCCTATAGGAGAAAACAGAGTGAAACCTCAAAATGAAACCGGTTACTGCCAACGAACGGTTTCACCTAGAAGAACGAAATTTGGCGAGCCAAGTGGGATTGGTGTACTGATCATTACCTGAAAGTTTCATCAAGATTGGGTGAAAAAGTGTGTGCTGAGATTTCAGGCAACTCGTAGTTTTTTGGAAGCTTGGCAGGCCCTTTCCATGAAAGTGATTCTTGCCAGTCTCTGCTTAGGGCTACATCAACAGCAAACAAACCATAGAGATAAAACTTGAAACTGCTTGATTGTGTCAAGTTTCAAAGAGCTAGCACAAACCGTGTTTGATTTAGAGTTCCAAATACATGTATCCCTATAGGAGAAAACAGAGTGAAACCTCAAAATGAAACCGGTTACTGCCAACGAACGGTTTCACCTAGAAGAACGAAATTTGGCGAGCCAAGTGGGATTGGTGTACTGACCATTACCTGAAAGTTTCATCAAGATTGGGTGAAAAAGTGTGTGCTGAGATTTCAGGCAACTCGTAGTTTTTTGGAAGCTTGGCAGGCCCTTTCCATGAAAGTGATACTCGCCAGTCTCTGCTTAGGGCTACATCAACAGCAAACAAACCATAGAGATAGAACTTGAAACTGCTTTATTGTGTCAAGTTTCAAAGAGCTAGCACAAACCGTGTTTGATTTAGAGTTCCAAATACATGTATCCCTATAGGCGAAAACAGAGTGAAACCTCAAAATGAAACCGGTTACTGCCAACGAACGGTTTCACCTAGAAGAACGAAATTTGGCGAGCCAAGTGGGATTCGTGTACTGACCATTACCTGAAAGTTTCATCAAGATTGGGTGAAAAAGTGTGTGCTGAGATTTCCCGCAACTCGTAGTTTTTTGGAAGCTTGGCAGGCCCTTTCCATGAAAGTGATTCTCGCCTGTCTCTGCTTAGGGCTACATCAACAGCAAACAAACCATAGAGATAGAACTTGAAACTGCTTTATTGTGTCAAGTTTCAAAGAGCTAGCACAAACCGTGTTTGATTTAGAGTTCCAAATACATGTATCCCTATAGGAGAAAACAGAGTGAAACCTCAAAATGAAACCGTTTACTGCCAACGAACGGTTTCACCTCGAAGAACGACATTTGGCGATCCAAGTGGGATTGGTGTACTGACCATTACCTGAAAGTTTCATCAAGATTGGGTGAAAAAGTGTGTGCTGAGATTTCAGGCAACTCGCAGTTTTTTGGAAGCTTGGCAGGCCCTTTCCATGAAAGTGATTCTCGCCAGTCTCTGCTTAGGGCTACATCAACAGCAAACAAACCATAGAGATAGAACTTGAAACTGCTTTATTGTGTCAAGTTTCAAAGAGCTAGCACAAACCGTGTTTGATTTAGAGTTCCAAATACATGTATAACTATAGGAGAAAACAGAGTGAAACCTCAAAATGAAACCGGTTACTGCCAACGAACAGTTTCACCTAGAAGAACGAAATTTGGCGAGCCAAGTGGGATTGGTGTACTGATCATTACCTGAAAGTTTCATCAAGATTGGGTGAAAAAGTGTGTGCTGACATTTCAGGCAACTGGTAGATTTTTGGAAGCTTGGCAGGCCCTTTCCATGAAAGTGATTCTCGCCAGTCTCTGCTTAGGGCTACATCAACAGCAAACAAACCATAGAGATAGAACTTGAAACTGCTTTATTGTGTCAAGTTTCAAAGAGCTAGCACAAACCGTGTTTGATTTAGAGTTCCAAATACATGTATCCCTATAGGAGAAAACAGAGTGAAACCTCAAAATGAAACCGGTTACTGCCAACGAACGGTTTCACCTAGAAGAACGAAATTTGGCGAGCCAAGTGGGATTGGTGTACTGATCATTACCTGAAAGTTTCATCAAGATTGGGTGAAAAAGTGTGTGCTGAGATTTCAGGCAACTCGTAGTTTTTTGGAAGCTTGGCAGGCCCTTTCCATGAAAGTGATTCTTGCCAATCTCTGCTTAGGGCTACATCAACAGCAAACAAACCATAGAGATAGAACTTGAAACTGCTATATTGTGTCAGTTTCAAAGAGCTAGCACAAACCGTGTTTGATTTAGAGTTCCAAATACATGTATCCCTATAGGAGAATACAGAGTGAAACCTCAAAATGAAACCGGTTACTGCAAACGAACGGTTTCACCTAGAAGAATGAAATTTGGCGAGCCAAGTGGGATTGGTGTACGGATCATTACCTGAAAGTTTCATCAAGATTGGGTGCAAAAGTGTGTGCTGTGATTTCAGCTAACTCGTAGTTTTTGGAAGCTTGGCAGGCCCTTTCCATGAAAGTGATTCTCGCCAGTCTCTGCTTAGGGCTACATCAACAGCAAACAAACCATAGAGATAGAACTTGAAACTGCTT
>NW_027525374.1:0-20357 GCF_052094955.1 Ictidomys tridecemlineatus | reverse complement strand
ATTTGGAACTCTAAATCAAACACGGTTTGTGCTAGCTCTTTGAAACTTGACACAATAAAGCAGTTTCAAGTTCTATCTCTATGGTTTGTTTGCTGTTGATGTAGCCCTAAGCAGAGATTGGCGAGAATCACTTTCATGGAAAGGGCCTGCCAAGCTTCCAAAAAACTACGAATTGCCTGAAATCTCAGCAAACACTTTTTCACCCAATCTTGATGAAACTTTCAGGTAATGATCAGTACACCAATCCCACTTGGCTCGCCAAATTTCGTTCTTCTAGGTTAAACCGTTCGTTGGCAGTAACCGGTTTCATTTTGAGGTTTCACTCTGTTTTCTCCTATAGGGATACATGTATTTGGAACTCAAAATCAAACACGGTTTGTGCTAGCTCTTTGAAACTTGACACAATAAAGCAGTTTCAAGTTCTATCTCTATGGTTTGTTTGCTGTTGATGTAGCCCTAAGCAGAGACTGGCGAGAATCACTTTCATGGAAAGGGCCTGCCAAGCTTCCAAAAAACTACGAGTTGCCTGAAATCTCAGCACACACTTTTTCACCCAATCTTGATGAAACTTTCAGGTAATGATCAGTACACCAATCCCACTTGGCTCGCCAAATTTCGTTCTTCTAGGTTAAACCGTTCGTTGGCAGTAACCGGTTTCATTTTGAGGTTTCACTCTGTTTTCTCCTATAGGGATACATGTATTTGGAACTCTAAATCAAACACGGTTTGTGCTAGCTCTTTGAAACTTGACACAATAAAGCAGTTACAAGTTCTATCTCTATGGTTTGTTTGCTGTTGATGTAGCCCTAAGCAGAGACTGGCGAGAATCACTTTCATGGAAAGGGCCTGCCAAGCTTCCAAAAAACTACGAGTTGCCTGAAATCTCAGCACACACTTTTTCACCCAATCTTGATAAAACTTTCAGGTAATGATCAGTACACCAATCCCACTTGGCTCGCCAAATTTCGTTCTTCTAGGTTAAACCGTTCGTTGGCAGTAACCGGTTTCATTTTGAGGTTTCACTCTGTTTTCTCCTATAGGGATACATGTATTTGGAACTCTAAATCAAACACGGTTTGTGCTAGCTCTTTGAAACTTGACACAATAAAGCAGTTTCAAGTTCTATCTCTATGGTTTGTTTGCTGTTGATGTAGGCCTAAGCAGAGACTGGCGAGAATCACTTTCATGGAAAGGGCCTGCCAAGCTTCCAAAAAACTACGAATTGCCTGAAATCTCAGCAAACACTTTTTCACCCAATCTTGATGAAACTTTCAGGTAATGATCAGTACACCAATCCCACTTGGCTCGCCAAATTTCGTTCTTCTAGGTTAAACCGTTCGTTGGCAGTAACCGGTTTCATTTTGAGGTTTCACTCTGTTTTCTCCTATAGGGATACATGTATTTGGAAGTCTAAATCAAACACGGTTTGTGCTAGCTCTTTGAAACTTGACAATAAAGCAGTTTCAAGTTCTATCTCTATGGTTTCTTTGCTGTTGATGTAGCCCTAAGCAGAGACTGGCGAGAATCACTTTCATGGAAAGGGCCTGCCAAGCTTCCAAAAAACTACGAGTTGCCTGAAATCTCAGCACACACTTTTTCACCCAATCTTGATGAAACTTTCAGATAATGATCAGTACACCAATCCCACGTGACTCGCCAAATTTCGTTCTTCTAGGTTAAACCGTTCGTTGGCAGTAACCGGTTTCATTTTGAGATTTCACTCTGTTTTCTCCTATAGGGATACATGTATTTGGAACTCTAAATCAAACACAGTTTGTGCTAGCTCTTTGAAACTTGACACAATAAAGCAGTTTCAAGTTCTATCTCTATGGTTTCTTTGCTGTTGATGTAGCCCTAAGCAGAGACTGGCAAGAATCACTTTCATGGAAAGGGCCTGGCAAGCTTCCAAAAAACTACGAATTGCCTGAAATCTCAGCAAACACTTTTTCACCCAATCTTGATGAGACTTTCAGGTAATGATCAGTAAACCAATCCCACTTGGCTCGCCAAATTTCGTTCTTCTAGGTTAAACCATTCGTTGGCAGTAACCGGATTCATTTTGAGGTTTCACTCTGTTTTCTCCTATAGGGATACATGTATTTGGAAGTCTAAATCAAACACGGTTTGTGCTAGCTCTTTGAAACTTGACAGAATAAAGCAGTTTCAAGTTCTATCTCTATGGTTTGTTTGCTGTTGATGTAGGCCTAAGCAGAGACTGGCGAGAATCACTTTCATGGAAAGGGCCTGCCAAGCTTCCAAAAAACTACGAGTTGCCTGAAATCTCAGCACACACTTTTTCACCCAATCTTGATGAAACTTTCAGGTAATGATCAGTACACCAATCCCACTTGGCTCGCCAAATTTCGTTCTTCTAGGTTAAACCGTTCGTTGGCAGTAACCGGTTTCATTTTGAGGTTTCACTCTGTTTTCTCCTATAGGGATACATGTATTTGGAAGTCTAAATCAAACACGGTTTGTGCTAGCTCTTTGAAACTTGACACAATAAAGCAGTTTCATGTTCTATCTCTATGGTTTCTTTGCTGTTGATGTAGCCCTAAGCAGAGACTGGCGATAATCACTTTCATGGAAAGGGCCTGCCAAGCTTCCAAAAATCTACCTGTTGCCTGAAATCTCAGCACACACTTTTTCACCCAATCTTGATGAAACTTTCAGGTAATGATCAGTACACCAATCCCACGTGGCTCGCCAAATTTCGTTCTTCTAGGTTAAACCGTTCGTTGGCAGTAACCGGTTTCATTTTGAGATTTCACTCTGTTTTCTCCTATAGGGATACATTTATTTGGAACTCTAAATCAAACACGGTTTGTGCTAGCTCTTTGAAACTTGACACAATAAAGCAGTTTCAAGTTCTATCTCTATGGTTTGTTTGCTGTTGATGTAGCCCTAAGCAGAGACTGGCAAGAATCACTTTCATGGAAAGGGCCTGCCAAGCTTCGAAAAAACTACGAGTTGCCTGAAATCTCAGCAAACACTTTTTCACCCAATCTTGATGATACTTTCAGGTAATGATCAGTACACCAATCCCACTTGGCTCGCCAAATTTCGTTCTTCTCTGTTAAACCGTTCGTTGGCAGTAACCGGTTTCATTTTGAGGTTTCACTCTGTTTTCTCCTATAGGGATACATGTATTTGGAACTCTAAATCAAACACGGTTTGTGCTATCTCTTTGAAACTTGACACAATAAAGCAGTTTCAAGTTCTATCTCTATGGTTTGTTTGCTGTTGATGTAGCCCTAAGCAGAGACTGGCGAGAATCACTTTCATGGAAAGGGCCTGTCAAGCTTCCAAAAAATTACGAGTTGCCTGAAATCTCAGCACACACTTTTTCACCCAATCTTGATGAAACTTTCAGGTAATGATCAGTACACCAATCTCACTTGGCTCGCCAAATTTCGTTCTTCTAGGTTAAACCGTTCGTTGGCAGTAACCGGTTTCATTTTGAGGTTTCACTCTGTTTTCTCCTATAGGGATACATGTATTTGGAACTCTAAATCAAACACCGTTTGTGCTAGCTCTTTGAAACTTGACACAATAAAGCAGTTTCAAGTTCTATCTCTATGGTTTGTTTGCTGTTGATGTAGCCCTAAGCAGAGACTGGCGAGAATCACGTTCATGGAAAGGGCCTGCCAAGCTTCCAAAAAACTATGAGTTGCCTGAAATCTCAGCACACACTTTTTCACCCAATCTTGATGAAACTTTCAGGTAATGATCAGTACACCAATCCCACGTGGCTCGCCAAATTGCGTTCTTCTAGGTTAAACCGTTCGTTGGCAGAACCGGTTTCATTTTGAGATTTCACTCTGTTTTCTCCTATAGGGATACATTTATTTGGAACTCTAAATCAAACACGGTTTGTGCTAGCTCTTTGAAACTTGACACAATAAAGCAGTTTCAAGTTCTATCTCTATGGTTTGTTTGCTGTTGATGTAGCCCTAAGCAGAGACTGGCGAGAATCACTTTCATGGAAAGGGCCTGCCAAGCTTCCAAAAAAACTACGAGTTGCCTGAAATCTCAGCAAACACTTTTTCACCCAATCTTGATGATACTTTCAGGTAATGATCAATACAACAATCCCACTTGGCTCGCCAAATTTCGTTCTTCTCTGTTAAACCGTTCGTTGGCAGTAACCGGTTTCATTTTGAGGTTTCACTCTGTTTTCTCCTATAGGGATACATGTATTTGGAACTCTAAATCAAACACGGTTTGTGCTAGCTCTTTGAAACTTGACACAATAAACCAGTTTCAAGTTCTATCTCTATGGTTTGTTTGCTGTTGATGTAGCCCTAAGCAGAGACTGGCGAGAATCACTTTCATGGAAAGGGCCTGCCAAGCTTCCAAAAAACTACTAGTTGCCTGAAATCTCAGCACACACTTTTTCACCCAATCTTGATGAAACTTTCAGGTAATGATCAGTACACCAATCCCACTTGGCTCGCCAAATTTCGTTCTTCTAGGTTAAACCGTTCGTTGGCAGTAACCGGTTTCATTTTGAGTTTCACTCTGTTTTCTCCTATAGGGATACATGTATTTGGAACTCTAAATCAAACACGGTTTGTGCTAGCTCTTTGAAACTTGACACAATAAAGCAGTTTCAAGTTCTATCTCTATGGTTTGTTTGCTGTTGATGTAGCCCTAAGCAGAGACTGGCGAGAATCACTTTCATGGAAAGGGCCTGTCAAGCTTCCAAAAAATTACGAGTTGCCTGAAATCTCAGCACACACTTTTTCACCCAATCTTGATGAAACTTTCAGGTAATGATCAGTACACCAATCTCACTTGGCTCGCCAAATTTCGTTCTTCTAGGTTAAACCGTTCGTTGGCAGTAACCGGTTTCATTTTGAGGTTTCACTCTGTTTTCTCCTATAGGGATACATGTATTTGGAACTCTAAATCAAACACGGTTTGTGCTAGCTCTTTGAAACTTGACACAATAAAGCAGTTTCAAGTTCTATCTCTATGGTTTGTTTGCTGTTGATGTAGCCCTAAGAAGAGACTGGCGAGAATCACTTTCATGGAAAGGGCCTGCCAAGCTTCCAAAAAACTACGAGTTGCCTGAAATCTCAGCACACACTTTTTCACCCAATCTTGATGAAACTTTCAGGTAATGATCAGTACACCAGTCCCACTTGGCTCGCCAAATTTCGTTCTTCTAGGTTAAACCGTTCGTTGGCAGTAACTGGTTTCATTTTGAGGTTTCACTCTGTTTTCTCCTATAGGGATACATGTATTTAGAAGTCTAAATCAAACACGGTTTGTGCTAGCTCTATGAAACTTGACAAAATAAAGCAGTTTCAAGTTCTCTCTCTATGGTTTGTTTGCTGTTGATGTAGCCCTAAGCAGAGACTGGCGAGAATCACTTTCATGGAAAGGGCCTGCCAAGCTTCCAAAAAACTACTAGTTGCCTGAAATCTCAGCACACACTTTTTCACCCAATCTTGATGAAACTTTCAGGTAATGATCAGTACAGATATCCCACTTGGCTCGCCAAATTTCGTTCTTCTAGGTTAAACCGTTCGTTGGCAGTAACCGGTTTCATTTTGAGGTTTCACTCTGTTTTCTCCTATAGGGATACATGTATTTGGAACTCTAAATCAAACACGGTTTGTGCTAGCTCTTTGAAACTTGAAACAATAAAGCAGTTTCAAGTTCTATCTCTATGGTTTGTTTGCTGTTGATGTAGCCCTAAGCAGAGACTGGCGAGATTCACTTTCATGGAAAGGGCCTGCCAAGCTTCCAAAAAACTACGAGTTGCCTGAAATCTCAGCACACACTTTTTCACCCAATCTTGATTAAACTTTCAGGTAATGATCAGTACACCAATCCCACTTGGCTCGCCAAATTTCGTTCTTCTAGGTTAAACCGTTCGTTGGCAGTAACCGGTTTCATTTTGAGATTTCACTCTGTTTTCTCCTATAGGGATACATGTATTTGGAACTCTAAATCAAACACGGTTTGTGCTAGCTCTTTGAAACTTGACACAATAAAGCAGTTTCAAGTTCTATCTCTATGGTTTGTTTGCTGTTGATGTAGCCCTAAGCAGAGACTGGCGAGAATCACTTTCATGGAAAGGGCCTGCCAAGCTTCCAAAAAACTACGAGTTGCCTGAAATCTCACCACACACTTTTTCACCCAATCTTGATGAAACTTTCAGGTAATGATCAGTACACCAATCCCACTTGTCTCGCCAAATTTCGTTCTTCTAGGTTAAACCGTTCGTTGGCAGTAACCGGTTTCATTTTGAGGTTTCACTCTGTTTTCTCCTATAGGGATACATGTATTTGGAACTCTAAATCAAACACGGTTTGTGCTAGCTCTTTGAAACTTGACACAATAAAGCAGTTTCAAGTTCTATCTCTATGGTTTGTTTGCTGTTGATGTAGCCCTAAGCAGAGACTGGCGAGAATCACTTTCATGGAAAGGGCCTGCCAAGCTTCCAAAAAACTACGAGTTGCCTGAAATCTCAGCACACACTTTTTCACCCAATCTTGATGAAACTTTCAGGTAATGATCAGTACACCAATCCCACTTGGCTCGCCAAATTTCGTTCTTCTAGGTTAAACCATTAGTTGGCAGTAACCGGTTTCATTTTGAGGTTTCACTCTCCTTTCTCCTATAGGGATACATGTATTTGGAACTCTAAATCAAACACGGTTTGTGCTAGCTCTTGGAAACTTGACACAATAAAGCAGTTTCAAGTTCTATCTCTATGGTTTGTTTGCTGTTGATGTAGCCCTAAGCAGAGACTGGCGAGAATCACTTTCATGGAAAGGGCCTGCCAAGCTTCCAAAAAACTACGAGTTGCCTGAAATCTCAGCACACACTTTTTCACCCAATCTTGATGAAACTTTCAGGTAATGATCAGTACACCAATCCCACTTGGCTCGCCAAATTTCGTTCTTCTAGGTTAAACCGTTCGTTGGCAGTAACCGGTTTCATTTTGAGGTTTCACTCTGTTTTCTCCTATAGGGATACATGTATTTGGAACTCTAAATCAAACACGGTTTGTGCTAGCTCTTTGAAACTTGACACAATAAAGCAGTTTCAAGTTCTATCTCTATGGTTTGTTTGCTGTTGATGTAGCCCTAATCAGAGACTGGCGAGAATCACTTTCATGGAAAGGGCCTGCCAAGCTTCCAAAAACTACGAGTTGCCTGAAATCTCAGCACACACTTTTTCACCCAATCTTGATGAAACTTTCAGGTAATGATCAGTACACCAATCCCACTTGGCTCGCCAAATTTCTTTCCTCTAGCTTAAACCGTTCGTTGGCAGTAACCGGTTTCATTTTGAGATTTCACTCTGTTTTCTCCTATAGGGATACATGTATTTGGAAGTCTAAATCAAACACAGTTTGTGCTAGCTCTTTGAAACTTGACACAATAAAGCAGATTCAAGTTCTATCTCTATGGTTTCTTTGCTGTTGATGTAGTCCTAAGCAGAGAATGGCGAGAATCACTTTCATGGAAAGGGCCTGCCAAGCTTCCAAAAAACTACGAGTTGCCTGAAATCTCAGCACACACTTTTTCACCCAATCTTGATGAAACTTTCAGGTAATGATCAGTACACCATTCCCACTTGGCTCGCCAAATTTCATTCTTCTAGGTTAAACAGTTCGTTGGCAGCAACCGATTTCATTTTGAGGTTTCACTCTGTTTTCTCCTATAGGGATACATGTATTTGGAACTCTAAATCAAACACGGTTTGTGCTAGCTCTTTGAAACTTGACACAATAAAGCAGTTTCAAGTTCTATCTCTATGGTTTGTTTGCTGTTGATGTAGCCCTAAGCAGAGACTGGCGAGAATCACTTTCATAGAAAGGGCCTGCCAAGCTTCCAAAAAACTACGAGTTGCCTGAAATCTCAGCACACACTTTTTCACCCAATCTTGATGAAACTTTCAGGTAATGATCAGTACACCAATCCCACTTGGCTCGCCAAATTTCGTTCTTCTAGGTTAAACCGTTCGTTGGCAATAACCGGTTTCATTTTGAGGTTTCACTCTGTTTTCTCCTATAGGGATACATGTATTTGGAACTCTAAATCAAACACGGTTTGTGCTAGTTCTTTGAAACTTGACACAATAAAGCAGTTTTAAGTTCTATCTCTATGGTTTGTTTGCTGTTGATGTAGCCCTAAGCAGAGACTGGCGAGAATCACTTTCATGGAAAGGGCCTGCCAAGCTTCCAAAAAACTACGAGTTGCCTGAAATCTCAGCACACACTTTTTCACCCAATCTTGATGAAACTTTCAGGTAATGATCAGTACACCAATCCCACTTGGCTCGCCAAATTTCGTTCTTCTAGGTTAAACCGTTCCTTGGCAGTAACCGGTTTCATTTTGAGGTTTCACTCTGTTTTTTCCTATAGAGATACATGTATTTGGAACTCTAAATCAAACACGGTTTGTGCTAGCTCTTTGAAACTTGACACAATAAAGCAGTTTCAAGTTCTATCTCTATGGTTTGTTTGCTGTTGATGTAGCCCTAAGCAGAGACTTGCGAGAATCACTTCATGAAAAGGGCCTGCCAAGCTTCCAAAAAACTACGAGTTGCCTGAAATCTCAGCACACACTTTTTCACCCAATCTTGATGAAACTTTCAGGTAATGATCAGTACAACAATCCCACTTGGCTCGCCAAATTTCGTTCTTCTAGGTTAAACCGTTCGTTGGCAGTAACCGGTTTCATTTTGAGGTTTCACTTTGTTTTCTCCTATAGGGATACATGTATTTGGAACTCTAAATCAAACACGGTTTGTGCTAGCTCTTTGAAACTTGACACAATAAAGCAGTTTCAAGTAATATCTCTATGGTTTGTTTGCTGTTGATGTAGCCCTAAGCAGAGACTGGCGAGAATCACTTTCATGGAAAGGGCCTGCCAAGCTTCCAAAAAACTACTAGTTGCCTGAAATCTCAGCACACACTTTTTCACCCAATCTTGATGAAACTTTCAGGTAATGATCAGTACAGCTATCCCACTTGGCTCGCCAAATTTCGTTCTTCTAGGTTAAACCGTTCGTTGGCAGTAACCGGTTTCATTTTGAGGTTTCACTCTGTTTTCTCCTATAGGGATACATGTATTTGGAACTCTAAATCAAACACGGTTTGTGCTAGCTCTTTGAAACTTGACACAATAAAGCAGTTTCAAGTTCTATCTCTATGGTTTGTTTGCTGTTGATGTAGCCCTAAGCAGAGACTGGCGAGATTCACTTTCATGGAAAGGGCCTGCCAAGCTTCCAAAAAACTACTAGTTGCCTGAAATCTCAGCACACACTTTTTCACCCAATCTTGATGAAACTTTCAGGTAATGATCAGTACAGCTATCCCACTTGGCTCGCCAAATTTCGTTCTTCTAGGTTAAACCGTTCGTTGGCAGTAACCGGTTTCATTTTGAGGTTTCACTCTGTTTTCTCCTATAGGGATACATGTATTTGGAACTCTAAATCAAACACGGTTTGTGCTAGCTCTTTGAAACTTGACACAATAAAGCAGTTTCAAGTTCTATCTCTATGGTTTGTTTGCTGTTGATGTAGCCCTAAGCAGAGACTGGCGAGATTCACTTTCATGGAAAGGGCCTGCCAAGCTTCCAAAAAACTACGAGTTGCCTGAAATCTCAGCACACACTTTTTCACCCAATCTTGATGAAACTTTCAGGTAATGATCAGTACACCAATCCCACTTGGCTCGCCAAATTTCTTTCCTCTAGGTTAAACCGTTCGTTGGCAGTAACCGGTTTCATTTTGAGATTTCACTCTGTTTTCTCCTATAGGGATACATGTATTTGGAAGTCTAAATCAAACACAGTTTGTGCTAGCTCTTTGAAACTTGACACAATAAAGCAGTTTCAAGTTCTATCTCTATGGTTTCTTTGCTGTTGATGTAGTCCTAAGCAGAGAATGGCGAGAATCACTTTCATGGAAAGGGCCTGCCAAGCTTCCAAAAAACTACGAGTTGCCTGAAATCTCAGCACACACTTTTTCACCCAATCTTGATGAAACTTTCAGGTAATGATCAGTACACCATTCCCACTTGGCTCGCCAAATTTCATTCTTCTAGGTTAAACAGTTCGTTGGCAGCAACCGATTTCATTTTGAGGTTTCACTCTGTTTTCTCCTATAGGGATACATGTATTTGGAACTCTAAATCAAACACGGTTTGTGCTAGCTCTTTGAAACTTGACACAATAAAGCAGTTTCAAGTTCTATCTCTATGGTTTGTTTGCTGTTGATGTAGCCTTAAGCAGAGACTGGCGAGAATCACTTTCATAGAAAGGGCCTGCCAAGCTTCCAAAAAACTACGAGTTGCCTGAAATCTCAGCACACACTTTTTCACCCAATCTTGATGAAACTTTCAGGTAATGATCAGTACACCAATCCCACTTGGCTCGCCAAATTTCGTTCTTCTAGGTTAAACCGTTCGTTGGCAATAACCGGTTTCATTTTGAGGTTTCACTCTGTTTTCTCCTATAGGGATACATGTATTTGGAACTCTAAATCAAACACGGTTTGTGCTAGTTCTTTGAAACTTGACACAATAAAGCAGTTTTAAGTTCTATCTCTATGGTTTGTTTGCTGTTGATGTAGCCCTAAGCAGAGACTGGCGAGAATCACTTTCATGGAAAGGGCCTGCCAAGCTTCCAAAAAACTACGAGTTGCCTGAAATCTCAGCACACACTTTTTCACCCAATCTTGATGAAACTTTCAGGTAATGATCAGTACACCAATCCCACTTGGGTCGCCAAATTTCGTTCTTCTAGGTTAAACCGTTCCTTGGCAGTAACCGGTTTCATTTTGAGGTTTCACTCTGTTTTCTCCTATAGAGATACATGTATTTGGAACTCTAAATCAAACACGGTTTGTGCTAGCTCTTTGAAACTTGACACAATAAAGCAGTTTCAAGTTCTATCTCTATGGTTTGTTTGCTGTTGATGTAGCCCTAAGCAGAGACTGGCGAGAATCACTTCATGAAAAGGGCCTGCCAAGCTTCCAAAAAACTACGAGTTGCCTGAAATCTCAGCACACACTTTTTCACCCAATCTTGATGAAACTTTCAGGTAATGATCAGTACACCAATCCCACTTGGCTCGCCAAATTTCGTTCTTCTAGGTTAAACCGTTCGTTGGCAGTAACCGGTTTCATTTTGAGGTTTCACTTTGTTTTCTCCTATAGGGATACATGTATTTGGAACTCTAAATCAAACACGGTTTTTGCTAGCTCTTTGAAACTTGACACAATAAAGCAGTTTCAAGTTCTATCTCTATGGTTTGTTTGCTGTTGATGTAGTCCTAAGCATAGACTGGCGAGAATCACGTTCATGGAAAGGGCCTGCCACGCTTCCAAAAAACTACGAGTTGCCTGAAATCTCAGGACACACTTTTTCACCCAATCTTGATGAAACTTTCAGGTAATGATCAGTACAGCAATCCCACTTGGCTCGCCAAATTTCGTTCTTCTAGGTTAAACCGTTCGTTGGCAGTAACCGGTTTCATTTTGAGATTTCACTCTGTTTTCTCCTATAGGGATACATGTATTTGGAACTCTAAATCAAACACGGTTTGTGCTAGCTCTTTGAAACTTGACACAATAAAGCAGTTTCAAGTTCTATCTCTATGGTTTGTTTGCTGTTGATGTAGCCCTAAGCAGAGACTGGCGAGAATCACTTTCATGGAAAGGGCCTGCCAAGCTTCCAAAAAACTACGAGTTGCCTGAAATCTCACCACACACTTTTTCACCCAATCTTGATGAAACTTTCAGGTAATGATCAGTACACCAATCCCACTTGTCTCGCCAAATTTCGTTCTTCTAGGTTAAACCGTTCGTTGGCAGTAACCGGTTTCATTTTGAGGTTTCACTCTGTTTTCTCCTATAGGGATACATGTATTTGGAACTCTAAATCAAACACGGTTTGTGCTAGCTCTTTGAAACTTGACACAATAAAGCAGTTTCAAGTTCTATCTCTATGGTTTGTTTGCTGTTGATGTAGCCCTAAGCAGAGACTGGCGAGAATCACTTTCATGGAAAGGGCCTGCCAAGCTTCCAAAAAACTACGAGTTGCCTGAAATCTCAGCACACACTTTTTCACCCAATCTTGATGAAACTTTCAGGTAATGATCAGTACACCAATCCCACTTGGCTCGCCAAATTTCGTTCTTCTAGGTTAAACCGTTCGTTGGCAGTAACCGGTTTCATTTTGAGGTTTCACTCTCCTTTCTCCTATAGGGATACATGTATTTGGAACTCTAAATCAAACACGGTTTGTGCTAGCTCTTGGAAACTTGACACAATAAAGCAGTTTCAAGTTCTATCTCTATGGTTTGTTTGCTGTTGATGTAGCCCTAAGCAGAGACTGGCGAGAATCACTTTCATGGAAAGGGCCTGCCAAGCTTCCAAAAAACTACGAGTTGCCTGAAATCTCAGCACACACTTTTTCACCCAATCTTGATGAAACTTTCAGGTAATGATCAGTACACCAATCCCACTTGGCTCGCCAAATTTCGTTCTTCTAGGTTAAACCGTTCGTTGGCAGTAACCGGTTTCATTTTGAGGTTTCACTCTGTTTTCTCCTATAGGGATACATGTATTTGGAACTCTAAATCAAACACGGTTTGTGCTAGCTCTTTGAAACTTGACACAATAAAGCAGTTTCAAGTTCTATCTCTATGGTTTGTTTGCTGTTGATGTAGCCCTAAGCAGAGACTGGCGAGAATCACTTTCATGGAAAGGGCCTGCCAAGCTTCCAAAAAACTACGAATTGCCTGAAATCTCAGCAAACACTTTTTCACCCAATCTTGATGAAACTTTCAGGTAATGATCAGTAAACCAATCCCACTTGGCTCGCCAAATTTCGTTCTTCTAGGTTAAACCGTTCGTTGGCAGTAACCGGTTTCATTTTGAGGTTTCACTCTGTTTTCTCCTATAGGGATACATGTATTTGGAACTCTAAATCAAACACGGTTTGTGCTAGCTCTTTGAAACTTGACACAATAAAGCAGTTTCAAGTTCTATCTCTATGGTTTCTTTGCTGTTGATGTAGGCCTAAGCAGAGACTGGCGAGAATCACTTTCATGGAAAGGGCCTGCCAAGCTTCCAAAAAACTACGAGTTGCCTGAAATCTCAGCAAACACTTTTTCACCTAATCTTGATGAAACTTTGAGGTAATGATCAGTACACCATCCCACGTGGCTCGCCAAATTTCGTTCTTCTAGGTTAAACCGTTCGTTGGCAGTAACCGGTTTCATTTTGAGATTTCACTCTGTTTTCTCCTATAGGGATACATGTATTTGGAACTCTAAATCAAACACGGTTTGTGCTAGCTCTTTGAAACTTGACACAATAAAGCAGTTTCAAGTTCTATCTCTATGGTTTGTTTGCTGTTGATGTAGCCCTAAGAAGAGACTGGCGAGAATCACTTTCATGGAAAGGGCCTGCCAAGCTACCAAAAAACTACGAATTGCCTGAAATCTCAGCAAACACTTTTTCACCCAATCTTGATGAAACTTTCAGGTAATGATCAGTACACCAATCCCACTTTGCTCGCCAAATTTCGTTCTTCTAGGTTAAACCGTTTGTTGGCAGTAACCGGTTTCATTTTGAGGTTTCACTCTGTTTTCTCCTATAGGGATACATGTATTTGGAACTCTAAATCAAACACGGTTTGTGCTAGCTCTTTGAAACTTGACACAATAAAGCAGTTTCAAGTTCTATCTCTATGGTTTGTTTGCTGTTGATGTAGCCCAAAGCAGAGACTGGCGAGAATCACTTTCATGGAAAGGGCCTGCCAAGCTTCCAAAAACTACGAGTTGCCTGAAATCTCAGCACACACTTTTTCACCCAATCTTGATGAAACTTTCAGGTAATGATCAGTACACCAATCCCACTTGGCTCGCCAAATTTCGTTCTTCTAGGTTAAACCGTTCGTTGGCAGTAACCGGTTTCATTTTGAGGTTTCACTCTATTTTCTCCTATAGGGATACATGTATTTGGAACTCTAAATCAAACACGGTTTGTGCTAGCTCTTTGAAACTTGACACAATAAAGCAGTTTCAAGTTCTATCTCTATGCTTTGTTTGCTGTTGATGTAGCCCTAAACAGAGACTGGCGAGAATCACTTTCATGGAAAGGGCCTGCCAAGCTTCCAAAAAACTACGAGTTGCCTGAAATCTCAGCACACACTTTTTCACCCAATCTTGATGAAACTTTCAGGTAATGATCAGTACACCAATCCCACTTGGCTCGCCAAATTTCGTTCTTCTAAGTTAAACCGTTCGTTGGCAGTAACCGGTTTCATTTTGAGGTTTCACTCTGTTTTCTCCTATAGGGATACATGTATTTGGAAGTCTAAATCAAACACGGTTTGTGCTAGCTCTTTGAAACTTGACACAATAAAGCAGTTTCAAGTTCTATCTCTATGGTTTCTTAGCTGTTGATGTAGCCCTAAGCAGAGACTGGCGAGAATCACTTTCATGGAAAGGGCCTGCCAAGCTTCCAAAAAACTACGAGTTGCCTGAAATCTCAGCACACACTTTTTCACCCAATTGATGAAACTTTCAGGTAATGATCAGTACACCAATCCCACTTGGCTCGCCAAATTTCGTTCTTCTAGGTTAAACCGTTCGTTGGCAGTAACCGGTTTCATTTTGAGGTTTCACTCTGTTTTCTCCTATAGGGATACATGTATTTGGAACTCTAAATCAAACACGGTTTGTGCTAGCTCTTGGAAACTTGACACAATAAAGCAGTTTCAAGTTCTATCTCTATGGTTTGTTTGCTGTTGATGTAGCCCTAAGCAGAGACTGGCGAGAATCACTTTCATGGAAAGGGCCTGCCAAGCTTCCAAAAAACTACGAGTTGCCTGAAATCTCAGCACACACTTTTTCACCCAATCTTGATGAAACTTTCAGGTAATGATCAGTACACCAATCCCACTTGGCTCGCCAAATTTCGTTCTTCTAGGTTAAACCGTTCGTTGGCAGTAACCGGTTTCATTTTGAGGTTTCACTCTGTTTTCTCCTATAGGGATACATGTATTTGGAACTCTAAATCAAACACGGTTTGTGCTAGCTCTTGGAAACTTGACACAATAAAGCAGTTTCAAGTTCTATCTCTATGGTTTCTTAGCTGTTGATGTAGCCCTAACAGAGACTGGCGAGAATCACTTTCATGGAAAGGGCCTGCCAAGCTTCCAAAAAACTACGAGTTGCCTGAAATCTCAGCACACACTTTTTCACCCAATTGATGAAACTTTCAGGTAATGATCAGTACACCAATCCCACTTGGCTCGCCAAATTTCGTTCTTCTAGGTTAAACCGTTCGTTGGCAGTAACCGGTTTCATTTTGAGGTTTCACTCTGTTTTCTCCTATAGGGATACATGTATTTGGAACTCTAAATCAAACACGGTTTGTGCTAGCTCTTGGAAACTTGACACAATAAAGCAGTTTCAAGTTCTATCTCTATGGTTTGTTTGCTGTTGATGTAGCCCTAAGCAGAGACTGGCGAGAATCACTTTCATGGAAAGGGCCTGCCAAGCTTCCAAAAAACTACGAGTTGCCTGAAATCTCAGCACACACTTTTTCACCCAATCTTGATGAAACTTTCAGGTAATGATCAGTACACCAATCCCACTTGGCTCGCCAAATTTCGTTCTTCTAGGTTAAACCGTTCGTTGGCAGTAACCGGTTTCATTTTGAGGTTTCACTCTGTTTTCTCCTATAGGGATACATGTATTTGGAACTCTAAATCAAACACGGTTTGTGCTAGCTCTTGGAAACTGGGACTCAATAAAGCAGTTTCAAGTTCTATCTCTATGGTTTGTTTGCTGTTGATGTAGCCCTAAGCAGAGACTGGCGAGAATCACTTTCATGGAAAGGGCCTGCCAAGCTTCCAAAAAACTATGAGTTGCCTGAAATCTCAGCACACACTTTTTCACCCAATCTTGATGAAACTTTCAGGTAATGATCAGTACACCAATCCCACTTGGCTCGCCAAATTTCGTTCTTCTAAGTTAAACCGTTCGTTGGCAGTAACCGGTTTCATTTTGAGGTTTCACTCTGTTTTCTCCTATAGGGATACATGTATTTGGAAGTCTAAATCAAACACGGTTTGTGCTAGCTCTTTGAAACTTGACACAATAAAGCAGTTTCAAGTTCTATCTCTATGGTTTCTTAGCTGTTGATGTAGCCCTAAGCAGATACTGACGAGAATCACTTTCATGGAAAGGGCCTGCCAAGCTTCCAAAAAACTACGAGTTGCCTGAAATCTCAGCACACACTTTTTCACCCAATTGATGAAACTTTCAGGTAATGATCAGTACACCAATCCCACTTGGCTCGCCAAATTTCGTTCTTCTAGGTTAAACCGTTCGTTGGCAGTAACCGGTTTCATTTTGAGGTTTCACTCTGTTTTCTCCTATAGGGATACATGTATTTGGAACTCTAAATCAAACACGGTTTGTGCTAGCTCTTTGAAACTTGACACAATAAAGCAGTTTCAAGTTCTATCTCTATGGTTTGTTTGCTGTTGATGTAGCCCTAAGCAGAGACTGGCGAGAATCACTTTCATGGAAAGGGCCTGCCAAGCTTCCAAAAAACTACGAGTTGCCTGAAATCTCAGCACACACTTTTTCACCCAATCTTGATGAAACTTTCAGGTAATGATCAGTACACCAATCCCACTTGGCTCGCCAAATTTCGTTCTTCTAGGTTAAACCGTTCGTTGGCAGTAACCGGTTTCATTTTGAGGTTTCACTCTGTTTTCTCCTATAGGGATACATGTATTTGGAACTCTAAATTAAACACGGTTTGTGCTAGCTCTTGGAAACTTGACACAATAAAGCAGTTTCAAGTTCTATCTCTATGGTTTGTTTGCTGTTGATGTAGCCCTAAGCAGAGACTGGCGAGAATCACTTTCATGGAAAGGGCCTGCCAAGCTTCCAAAAACTACGAGTTGCCTGAAATCTCAGCACACACTTTTTCACCCAATCTTGATGAAACTTTCAGGTAATGATCAGTACACCAATCCCACTTGGCTCGCCAAATTTCGTTCTTCTAGGTTAAACCGTTCGTTGGCAGTAACCGGTTTCATTTTGAGGTTTCACTCTATTTTCTCCTATAGGGATACATGTATTTGGAACTCTAAATCAAACACGGTTTGTGCTAGCTCTTTGAAACTTGACA
The DNA here is from genome assembly GCF_052094955.1 of Ictidomys tridecemlineatus. Lineage (NCBI taxonomy): Eukaryota > Metazoa > Chordata > Mammalia > Rodentia > Sciuridae > Ictidomys > Ictidomys tridecemlineatus. Next base: position 3,170 of record NW_027525374.1, on the reverse strand, counting down.
CAATAAAGCAGTTTCAAGTTCTATCTCTATGGTTTGTTTGCTGTTGATGTAGCCCTAAGCAGAGACTGGCGAGAATCACTTTCATGGAAAGGGCCTGCCAAGCTTCCAAAAAACTATGAGTTGCCTGAAATCTCAGCACACACTTTTTCACCCAATCTTGATGAAACTTTCAGGTAATGATCAGTACACCAATCCCACTTGGCTCGCCAAATTTCGTTCTTCTAAGTTAAACCGTTCGTTGGCAGTAACCGGTTTCATTTTGAGGTTTCACTCTGTTTTCTCCTATAGGGATACATGTATTTGGAAGTCTAAATCAAACACGGTTTGTGCTAGCTCTTTGAAACTTGACACAATAAAGCAGTTTCAAGTTCTATCTCTATGGTTTCTTAGCTGTTGATGTAGCCCTAAGCAGAGACTGGCGAGAATCACTTTCATGGAAAGGGCCTGCCAAGCTTCCAAAAAACTACGAGTTGCCTGAAATCTCAGCACACACTTTTTCACCCAATTGATGAAACTTTCAGGTAATGATCAGTACACCAATCCCACTTGGCTCGCCAAATTTCGTTCTTCTAGGTTAAACCGTTCGTTGGCAGTAACCGGTTTCATTTTGAGGTTTCACTCTGTTTTCTCCTATAGGGATACATGTATTTGGAACTCTAAATCAAACACGGTTTGTGCTAGCTCTTGGAAACTTGACACAATAAAGCAGTTTCAAGTTCTATCTCTATGGTTTGTTTGCTGTTGATGTAGCCCTAAGCAGAGACTGGCGAGAATCACTTTCATGGAAAGGGCCTGCCAAGCTTCCAAAAAACTACGAGTTGCCTGAAATCTCAGCACACACTTTTTCACCCAATCTTGATGAAACTTTCAGGTAATGATCAGTACACCAATCCCACTTGGCTCGCCAAATTTCGTTCTTCTAGGTTAAACCGTTCGTTGGCAGTAACCGGTTTCATTTTGAGGTTTCACTCTGTTTTCTCCTATAGGGATACATGTATTTGGAACTCTAAATCAAACACGGTTTGTGCTAGCTCTTGGAAACTTGACACAATAAAGCAGTTTCAAGTTCTATCTCTATGGTTTGTTTGCTGTTGATGTAGCCCTAAGCAGAGACTGGCGAGAATCACTTTCATGGAAAGGGCCTGCCAAGCTTCCAAAAAACTACGAATTGCCTTAAAGCTCAGCACACACTTTTTCACCCAATCTTGATGAAACTTTCAGGTAATGATCAGTACACCAATCCCACTTGGCTCGCCAAATTTCGTTCTTCTAGGTTAAACCGTTCGTTGGCAGTAACCGGTTTCATTTTGAGGTTTCACTCTGTTTTCTCCTATAGGGATACATGTATTTGGAAGTCTAAATCAAACACGGTTTGTGGTAGCTCTTTGAAACTTGACACAATAAAGCAGTTTCAAGTTCTATCTCTATGGTTTGTTTGCTGTTGATGTAGCCCTAAGCAGAGACTGGCGAGAATCACTTTCATGGAAAGGGCCTGCCAAGCTTCCAAAAACTACGAGTTGCCTGAAATCTCAGCACACACTTTTTCACCCAATCTTGATGAAACTTTCAGGTAATGATCAGTACACCAATCCCACTTGGCTCACCAAATTTCTTTCTTCTAGGTTAAACCGTTCGTTGGCAGTAACCGGTTTCATTTGGAGGTTTCACTCTGTTTTCTCCTATAGGGATACATGTATTTGGAACTCTAAATCAAACACGGTTTGTGCTAGCTCTTTGAAACTTGACACAATAAAGCAGTTTCAAGTTCTATCTCTATGGTTTGTTTGCTGTTGATGTAGCCCTAAGCAGAGACTGGCGAGAATCACTTTCATGGAAAGGGCCTGCCAAGCTTCCAAAAAACTACGAATTGCCTGAAATCTCAGCAAACACTTTTTCACCCAATCTTGATGAAACTTTCAGGTAATGATCAGTAAACCAATCCCACTTGGCTCGCCAAATTTCGTTCTTCTAGGTTAAACCGTTCGTTGGCAGTAACCGGTTTCATTTTGAGGTTTCACTCTGTTTTCTCCTATAGGGATACATGTATTTGGAAGTCTAAATCAAACACGGTTTGTGCTAGCTCTTTGAAACTTGACACAATAAAGCAGTTTCAAGTTCTATCTCTATGGTTTCTTTGCTGTTGATGTAGGCCTAAGCAGAGACTGGCGAGAATCACTTTCATGGAAAGGGCCTGCCAAGCTTCCAAAAAACTACGAGTTGCCTGAAATCTCAGCACACACTTTTTCACCCAATCTTGATGAAACTTTCAGGTAATGATCAGTACACCATCCCACGTGGCTCGCCAAATTTCGTTCTTCTAGGTTAAACCGTTCGTTGGCAGTAACCGGTTTCATTTTGAGATTTCACTCTGTTTTCTCCTATAGGGATACATGTATTTGGAACTCTAAATCAAACACGGTTTGTGCTAGCTCTTTGAAACTTGACACAATAAAGCAGTTTCAAGTTCTATCTCTATGGTTTGTTTGCTGTTGATGTAGCCCTAAGAAGAGACTGGCGAGAATAACTTTCATGGAAAGGGCCTGCCAAGCTACCAAAAAACTACGAATTGCCTGAAATCTCAGCAAACACTTTTTCACCCAATCTTGATGAAACTTTCAGGTAATGATCAGTACACCAATCCCACTTGGCTCGCCAAATTTCGTTCTTCTAGGTTAAACCGTTTGTTGGCAGTAACCGGTTTCATTTTGAGGTTTCACTCTGTTTTCTCCTATAGGGATACATGTATTTGGAACTCTAAATCAAACACGGTTTCTGCTAGCTCTTTGAAACTTGACACAATAAAGCAGTTTCAAGTTCTATCTCTATGGTTTGTTTGCTGTTGATGTAGCCCAAAGCAGAGACTGGCGAGAATCACTTTCATGGAAAGGGCCTGCCAAGCTTCCAAAAACTACGAGTTGCCTGAAATCTCAGCACACACTTTTTCACCCAATCTTGATGAAACTTTCAGGTAATGATCAGTACACCAATCCCACTTGCCTCGCCAAATTTCGTTCTTCTAGGTTAAACCGTTCGTTGGCAGTAACCGGTTTCATTTTGAGGTTTCACTCTATTTTCTCCTATAGGGATACATGTATTTGGAACTCTAAATCAAACACGGTTTGTGCTAGCTCTTTGAAACTTGACACAATAAAGCAGTTTCAAGTTCTATC
>NW_027525373.1:0-20365 GCF_052094955.1 Ictidomys tridecemlineatus | reverse complement strand
AGAAGAACGAAATTTGGCGAGCCAAGTGGGATTGGTGTACTGATCATTACCTGAAAGTTTCATCAAGATTGGGTAAAAAAGTGTGTGCTGAGCTTTTAGGCAACTCGTAGTTTTTTGAGAGCTTGGCAGGCCCTTTCCATGAAAGTGATTCTCGCCAGTCTCTGCTTAGGGCTACATCAAGAGCAAACAAACCATAGAGATAGAACTTGAAACTGCTTTATTGTGTCAAGTTTCAAAGAGCTAGCACAAACCGTGTTTGATTTAGAGTTCCAAATACATGTATTCCTTTAGGAGAAAACAGAGTGAAACCTCAAAATGAAACCGGTTACTGCCAACGAACGGTTTAACCTAGAAGAACGAAATTTGGCCAGCCAAGTGGGATTGGTGTACTGATCATTACCTGAAAGGTTCATCAAGATTGGGTGAAAAAGTGTGTGCTGAGATATCAGGCAACTCGTAGTTTTTTGGAAGCTTGGCAGGCCCTTTCCATGAAAGTGATTCTCGCCAGTCTCTGCTTAGGGCTACATCAACAGCAAACAAACCATAGAGATAGTACTTGAAACTGCTTTTTTGTGTCAAGTTTCAAAGAGCTTGCACAAACCGTCTTTGATTTAGAGTTCCAAATGCATGTATCCCTATAGGAGAAAACAGAGTGAAACCTCAAAATGAAACCGGTTACTGCCAACGAAAAGTTTAACTTAGAAGAACGAAATTTGGCGAGCAAAGTGGGATTGGTGTACTGATCATTACCTGAAAGTTTCATCAAGATTGGGTGAAAAAGTGTGTGCTGAGATTTCAGGCAACTCGTAGTTTTTTGGAAGCTTGGCAGGCCCTTTCCATGAAAGTGATTCTCGCCAGTCTCTAGTTAGGGCTACATCAACAGCAAACAAACCATAGAGATAGAACGTGAAACTGCTTTATTGTGTCAAGTATCAAAGAGCTAGCACAAACTGTGTTTGATTTAGAGTTGCAAATACATGTATCCCTATAGGAGAAAACAGAGTGAAACCTCAAAATGAAACCGGTTACTGCCAACGAACGGTTTAACCTAGAAGAACGAAATTTGGCGAGCCAAGGAGGATTGGTGTACTGATCATTACCTGAAAGTTTCATCAAGATTGGGTGAAAAAGTGTGTGCTTAGATTTCAGGCAACTCGTAGTTTTTTGGAAGCTTGGCAGGCCCTTTCTATGTAAGTGATTCTCTCCAGTCTCTGCTTAGGGCTACATCAACAGCAAACAAACCATAGAGATAGAACTTGAAACTGCTTTATTGTGTCAAGTTTCAAAGAGCTAGCACAAACCGTGTTTGATTTAGAGTTCCAAATACATGTATCCCTATAGGAGAAAACAGAGTGAAACCTCAAAATGAAACTGGTTACTGCCAACGAACGGTTTAACCTAGAAGAACGAAATTTGGCAATCCAAGGGGGATTGGTGTACTGATCATTACCTGAAAGTTTCATCAAGATTGGGTAAAAAAGTGTGTGCTGAGCTTTTAGGCAACTCTTAGTTTTTTGAGAGCTTGGCAGGCCCTTTCCATGAAAGTGATTCTCGCCAGTCTCTGCTTAGGGCTACATCAACAGCAAACAAACCATAGAGATAGAACTTGAAACTGCTTTATTGTGTCAAGTTTCAAAGAGCTAGCACAAACCGTGTTTGATTTAGAGTTCCAAATACATGTATTCCTTTAGGAGAAAACAGAGTGAAACCTCAAAATGAAACCGGTTACTGCCAACGAACGGTTTAACCTAGAAGAACGAAATTTGGCCAGCAAAGTGGGATTGGTGTACTGATCATTACCTGAAAGTTTCATCAAGATTGGGTGAAAAAGTGTGTGCTGAGATTTCAGGCAACTCGTAGTTTTTTGGAAGCTTGGCAGGCCCTTTCCATGAAAGTGATTCTCGCCAGTCTCTGCTTAGGGCTACATCAACAGCAAACAAACCATAGAGATAGAAGTTGAAACTGCTTTATTGTGTCAATTTTCAAAGAGCTAGCAAAAACCGTGTTTGATTTAGAGTTCCAAATACATGTATCCCTATAGGAGAAAACACAATGAAACCTCAAAATGAAACCGGTTACTGCCAACGAACGGTTTAACCTAGAAGAACGAAATTTGGCGAGCCAAGTGGGATTGGTGTACTGATCATTACCTGAAAGTTTCTTCAAGATTGGGTGAAAAAGTGTGTGCTGAGATTTCAGGCAACTCGTAGTTTTTTGGAACCTTGGCAGGCCCTTTCCATGAAAGTGATTCTCGCCAGTCTCTGCTTAGGGCTACATCAACAGCAAACATACCATAGAGATAGTACTTGAAACTGCTTTATTGTGTCAAGTTTCAAAGAGCTTGCACAAACCGTCTTTGATTTAGAGTTCCAAATGCATGTATCCCTATAGGAGAAAACAGAGTGAAACCTCAAAATGAAACCGGTTACAGCCAACGAACAGTTTAACTTAGAAGAACGAAATTTGGCGAGCAAAGTGGGATTGGTGTACTGATCATTACCTGAAAGTTTCATCAAGATTGGGTGAAAAAGTGTGTGCTGAGATTTCAGGCAACTCGTAGTTTTTTGGAAGCTTGGCAGGCCCTTTCTATGAAAGTGATTCTCTCCAGTCTCTGCTTAGGGCTACATCAACAGCAAACAAACCATAGAGATAGAACTTGAAACTGCTTTATTGTGTCAAGTTTCAAAGAGCTAGCACAAACCGTGTTTGATTTAGAGTTCCAAATACATGTATCCCTATAGAAGAAAACAGAGTGAAACCTCAAAATGAAACCGGTTACTGAAAACGAACGGTTTAACCTAGAAGAACGAAATTTGGCGAGCCAAGTGGGATTGGTGTACTGATCATTACCTGAAACTTTCATCAAGATTGGGTAAAAAAGTGTGCGCTGAGCTTTTAGGCAACTCGTAGTTCTTTGAGAGCTTGGCAGGCCCTTTCCATGAAAGTGATTCTCGCCAGTCTCTGCTTAGGGCTACATCAACAGCAAACAAACCATAGAGATAGAACTTGAAACTACTTTATTGTGTCAAGTTTCAAAGAGGTAGCACAAACCGTGTTTGATTTAGAGTTCCAAATACATGTATTCCTTTAGGAGAAAACAGAGTGAAACCTCAAAATGAAACCGGTTACTGCCAACGAACGGTTTAACCTAGAAGAACGAAATTTGGCCAGCCAAGTGGGATTGGTGTACTGATCATTACCTGAAAGTTTCATCAAGATTGGGTGAAAAAGTGTTTGCTGAGATTTCAGGAAACTCGTAGTTTTTTGGAAGCTTGGCAGGCCCTTTCCATGAAAGTGATTCTCGCCAGTCTCTGCTTAGGGCTACATCAACAGCAAACAAACCATAGAGATAGAACTTGAAACTACTTTATTGTGTCAAGTTTTACAGAGCTAGCACAAACCGTGTTTGATTTAGAGTTCCAAATACATGTATCCCTATAGGAGAAAACAGAGTGAAACCTCAAAATGAAACCGGTTACTACCAACGAACGGTTTAACCTAGAAGAACGAAATTTGGCGAGCCAAGTGGGATTGGTGTACTGATCATTACCTGAAAGTTTCATCAAGATTGGGTGAAAAAGTGTTTGCTGATATTTCAGGCAACTCGTAGTTTTTTGGAAGCTTGGCAGGCCCTTTCCATTAAAGTGATTCTCGCCAGTCTCTGCTTAGGGCTACATCAACAGCAAACAATTCATAGAGATAGAACTTGAAACTGCTTTATTGTGTCAAGTTTCAAAGAGCTAGCACAAACCGTGTTTGATTTAGAGTTCCAAATACATGTATCCCTATAGGAGAAAACAGAGTGAAACCTCAAAATGAAACTGGTTACTGCCAAGGAACGGTTTAACCTAGAAGAACGAAATATGGCGAGCCAAGTGGGATTGGTGTACTGATCATTACCTGAAAGTTTCATCAAGATTGGGTGAAAAAGTGTGTGCTGAGATTTCAGGCAACTCGTAATTTTTTGGAAGCTTGGCAGGCCCTTTCCATGAAAGTGATTCTCGCCAGTCTCTGTTTAGGGCTACATCAACAGCAAACAAACAATAGAGATAGAACTTGAAACTGCTTTATTGTGTCAAGTTTTAAAGAGCTAGCCCAAACCGTGTTTGATTTAGAGTTCCAAATACATGTGTCCCTATAGGAGAAAACAGAGTGAAACCTCAAAATGAAACCGGTTACTGCCAACGAACGGTTTAACCTAGAAGAACGAAATTTGGCGAGCCAAGTGGGATTGGTGTACTGATCATTACCTGAAAGTTTCATCAAGATTGGGTGAAAAAGTGTGTGCTGAGATTTCAGGCAACTCGTAGTTTTTTGGAAGCTTGGCAGGCTCTTTCCATGAAAGTGATTCTCACCAGTCTCTGCTTAGGGCTACATCAACAGCAAACAAACCATAGAGATAGAACTTGAAACTTCTTTATTGTGTCAAGTTTCAAAGAGGTAGCACAAACCGTGTTTGATTTAGAGTTCCAAATACATGTATCCCTACAGGAGAAAACAGAGTGAAACCTCAAAATGAAACCGGTTACTGCCAACGAACAGTTTAACATAGAAGAACGAAATTTGGCAAGCCAAGTGGGATTGGTGTACTGATCATTACCTGAAAGTTTCTTCAAGATTGGGTGAAAAAGTGTTTGCTGAGATTTCAGGTAACTCGTAGTTTTTTGGAACCTTGGCAGGCCCTTTCCATGAAAGTGATTCTCGCCAGTCTCTGCTTAGGACTACATCAACAGCAAACAAACCATAGAGATATTACTTGAAACTGCTTTATTGTGTCAAGTTTCAAAGAGCTAGCACAAACCGTCTTTGATTTAGAGTTCCAAATACATGTATCCCTATAGGAGAAAACAGAGTGAAACCTCAAAATGAAACCGGTTACTGCCAACGAACAGTTTAACCTAGAAGAACGAAATTTGGCGAGCAAAGTGGGATTGGTGTTCTGATCATTGCCTAAAAGTTTCATCAAGATTGCGTAAAAAAGTGTGTGCTGAGATTTCAGGCAACTCGTAGTGTTTTTGGAAGCTTGGCCGGCCCTTTCAATGAAAGCGATTCTCGCCAGTCTCTCCTTAGGGCTACATCAACAGCAAACAAACCATAGAGATAGAACGTGAAACTGCTTTATTGTGTCAAGTTTCAAAGAGCTAGCACAAACTGTGTTTGATTTAGAGTTCCAAATACATGTATCCCTATAGGAGAAAACAGAGTGAAACCTCAAAATGAAACCGGTTACTGCCAACGAACAGTTTAACCTAGAAGAACGAAATTTGGCGAGCAAAGTGGGATTGGTGTAATGATCATTGCCTGAAAGTTTCATCAAGATTGCGTGAAAAAGTGTGTGCTGAGATTTCTGGCAACTCGTAGTGTTTTTGGAAGCTTGGCAGGCCCTTTCAATGAAAGCGATTCTCGCCAGTCTCTCCTTAGGGCTACATCAACAGCAAACAAACCATAGAGATAGAACGTGAAACTGCTTTATTGTGTCAAGTTTCAAAGAGCTAGCACAAACTGTGTTTGATTTAGAGTTCCAAATACATGTATCCCTATAGGAGAAAACACAGTGAAACCTCAAAATGAAACCAGTTACTGCCAACGAACGGTTTAACCTAGTAGAACAAATTTTGGCGAGCCAAGTGCGATTGGTGTACTGATCATTAACTGAAAGTTTCATCAAGATTGGGTGAAAAACTGTGTGCTGAGATTTCAGGGAACTCGTAGTTTTTTGGAAGCTTGGCAGGCCCTTTCCATGAAAGTGATTCTCGCCAGTCTCTGCTTAGGGCTATATCAACAGCAAACAAACCATAGAGATCGAACTGGAAACTGCTTTATTGTGTCAAGTTTCAAAGAGCTAGCACAAACTGTGTTTGATTTAGAGTTCCAAATACATGTATCCCTATAGGAGAAAACAGAGTGAAACCTCAAAATGAAACCAGTTACTGCCAACGAACGGTTTAACCTAGTAGAAGAAAATTTGGCGAGCCAAGTGCGATTGGTGTACTGATCATTAACTGAAAGTTTCATCAAGATTGGGTGAAAAAGTGTGTGCTGAGATTTCAGGCAACTCGTAGTTTTTTGGAAGCTTGGCAGGCCCTTTCCATGAAAGTGATTCTCGCCAGTCTCTGCTTAGGGCTATATCAACAGCAAACAAACCATAGAGATCGAACTGGAAACTGCTTTATTGTGTCAAGTTTCAAAGAGCTAGCACAAACCGTGTTTGATTTAGAGTTCCAAATACATGTATACGTATAGGAGAATACAGAGTGAAACCTCAAAATGAAACCGGTTACTGCCAACGAACGGTTTAACCTAGAAGAACAAAATTTGGCAAGCCAAGTGGGATTGGTGTACTGATCATTACCTGAAAGTTTCATCAAGATTGGGTGAAAAAGTGTTTGCTGAGATTTCAGGCAACTCGTAGATTTTTGGAAACTTGGCAGGCCCTTTCCATGAAAGTGATTCTCGCCAGTCTCTTCTTAGGGCTACATCAACAGCAAACAAACCATAGAGATATAACTTGAAACTGCTTTATTGTGTCAAGTTTCAAAGAGCTAGCACAAACCGTGTTTGATTTAGAGTTCCAAATACATGTATCCCTATAGGAGAAAACAGAGTGAAACGTCAAAATGAAACTGGTTACTGCCAACGAACGGCTTAACCTAGAAGAACGAAATTTGGCGAGCCAAGTGGGATTGGTGTACTGATCATTACCTGAAAATTTCATCAAGATTGGGTGAAAAAGTGTGTGCTGAGATTTCAGGCAACTCGTAGTTTTTTGGAAGCTTGGCAGGCCCTTTCCATTAAAGTGATTCTCGCCAGTCTCTGCTTAGGGCTACATCAACAGCAAACAAATCATAGAGATAGAACTTGAAACTGCTTTATTGTGTCAAGTTTCAAAGAGCTAGCACGAACCGTGTTTGATTTAGAGTTCCAAATACATGTATCCCTATAGGAGAAAACACAGTGAAACCTCAAAATGAAACCGGTTACTGCCAACGAATGGTTTAACCTAGAAGAACGAAATATGGCGAGCCAAGTGGGATTGGTGTACTGATCATTACCTGAAAGTTTAATCAAGATTGGGTGAAAAAGTGTGTGCTGAGATTTCAGGCAACTCGTAGTTTTTTGGAAGCTTGGCAGGCTCTTTCCATGAAAGTGATTCTCACCAGTCTCTGCTTAGGGCTACATCAACAGCAAAACAATCCATAGAGATAGAACTTGAAACTGCTTTATTGTGTCAAGTTTCAAAGAGGTAGCACAAAATGTGTTTTATTTAGAGTTCCAAATACATGTATCCCTATAGGAGAAAACAGAGTGAAACCTCAAAATGAAACCGGTTACTGCCAACGAACAGTTTAACCTAGAAGAACTTAATTTGGCAAGCCAAGTGGGATTGGTGTACTGATCAGTACCTGAAAGTTTCATCAAGATTGGGTGAAAAAGTGTGTGCTGAGCTTTTAGGCAACTCGTAGTTTTTTGAGAGCTTGGCAGGCCTTTCCATGAAAGTGATTCTCGCCAGTCTCTGCTTAGGGCTACATCAACAGCAAACAAACCATAGATATAGAACTTGAAACTGCTTTATTGTGTCAAGTTTCAAAGAGGTAGCACAAACCGTGTTTGATTTAGAGTTCCAAATACATGTATTCCTATAGGAGAAAACAGAGTGAAACCTCAAAATGAAACCGGTTACTGCCAACGAACGATTTAACCTAGAAGAACGAAAATTTGGCGAGCCAAGTGTGATTGGTGTACTGATCATTACCTGAAAGTTTCATCAAGATTGGGTGAAAAAAGTGTGTGCTGAGATTTCAGGCAACTCGTAGTTTTTTGGAAGCTTGGCAGTCCCTTTCCATGAAAGTGATTCTCGCCAGTCTCTGCTTAGGGCTACATCAACAGCAAACAAACCATAAAGATAGAATTCGAAACTGCTTTATTGTGTCAAGTTTCAAAGAGCTAGCACAAACCGTGTGTGATTTAGAGTTCAAAATACATGTATCCCTATAGAAGAAAACAGAGTGAAACCTCAAAATGAAACCGGTTACTGCCAACGAACGGTTTAACCTAGAAGAACGAAATTTGACGATCCAAGTTGGATTGGTGTACTGATTATTACCTGAATGTTTCATCAAGATTGGGTAAAAAAGTGTTTGCTGTGATTTCAGGCAACTCGTAATTTTTTGGAAGCTTGGCAGGCCCTTTCCATGAAAGTGATTCTCGCCAGTCTGTGCTTAGGGCTACATCAACAGCAAAGAAACCATAGAGATAGAACTTGAAACTGCTTTATTGTGTCAAGTTTCAAAGAGCTAGCAAAAAACCGTGTTTGATTTAGAGTTCCAAATACATGTATCCCTATAGGAGAAAACAAAGTGAAACCTCAAAATGAAACCGGTTACTGCCAACGAACGGTTTAACCTAGAAGAACAAAATTTGGCGAGCCAAGTGGGATTGGTGTACTGATCATTACCTGAAAGTTTCATCAAGATTGGGTGAAAAAGTGTGTGCTGAGATTTCAGGCAACTCGTAGTTTTTTGGAAGCTTGGCAGGCCCTTTCCATGAAAGTGATTCTCGCCAGTCTCTGCTTAGGGCTACATCAACAGCAAACAAACCATAGAGATAGAACTTGAAACTGCTTTATTGTGTCAAGTTTCAAAGAGCTAGCACAAACCGTGTTTGATTTAGAGTTCCAAATACATGTATCCCTATAGGAGAAAACAGAGTGAAACCTCAAAATGAAACCGGTTACTGCCAACGAACGGTTTAATCTAGAAGAACAAAATTTGGCGAGCCAAGTGGGATTGGTGTACTGATCATTACCTGAAAGTTTCATCAAAGATTGGGTGAAAAAGTGTGTGCTGAGATTTTCAGGCAACGCGTAGTTTTTTGGAAGCTTGGCAGGCCCTTTCCATGAAAGTGATTCAGGCCAGTCTCTGCTTTGGGTACATCAACAGCAAACAAACCCATAGAAATAGAACTTGAAACTGCTTTATTTTGTCAACTTTCAAAGAGCTAGCACAAACCGTGTTTGATTTAGAGTTTTAAATATATGTATCCCTATAGGAGAAAACAGAGTGAAACCTCAAAATGAAACCGGTTACTGCCAACGAACGGTTTAACCTAGAAGAACGAAATTTGGCGAGCCAAGTGGTATTGGTGTACTGATCATTACCTGAAAGTATCATCAACATTGGGTGAAAAAGTGTTTGCTGAGATTTCAGGCAACTCGTAGTTTTTTTAGAAGCTTGGCATTCCCTTTCCATGAAAGTGATTCTCGCCAGTCTCTGCTTAGGGCTACATCAACAGCAAACAAACCATAGAGATAGAACTTGAAACTGCTTTATTGTGTCAAGTTTCAAAGAGCTAGCACAAACCATGTTTGATTTAGAGTTCCAAATACATGTATCCCTATAGGAGAAAACAGAGTGAAACCTCAAATTGAAACCGGTTACTGCCAACGAATGGTTTAAACTAGAAGAACGAAATTTGGCGAGCCAAGTGGGATTGGTGTACTGATCATTACCTGAAAGTTTCATCAAGATTGGGTGAAAAAGTGTGTGCTGAGATTTCAGGCAACTCGTAGTTTTTTGGAAGCTTGGCAGGCCCTTTCCATGAAAGTGATTCTCGCTAGTCTCTGCTTAGGGCTACATCAACAGCAAACAAACCATAGAGATAGAACTTGAAACTGCTTTATTGTGTCAAGTTTCAAAGAGCTAGCACAAACCGTGTTTGATTTAGAGTTCCAAATACATGTATCCCTATAGGAGAAAACAGAGTGAAACTTCAAAATGAAACCGGTTGCTGCCAACGAACGGTTTAACCTAGAAGAACGAAATTTGGCGAGCCTAGGGGGATTGGTGTACTGATCATTACCTGAAAGTTTCATCAAGATTGGGTGAAAAAGTGTTTGCTGAGATTTCAGGCAACTCGTAGTTTTTTGGAAGCTTGGCAGGCCCTTTCCATGAAAGTGATTCTCAGCAGTCTCTGCTTAGGGTACATCAACAGCAAACAAACCATAGAGATAGAACTTGAACCTGCTTTATTGTGTCAAGTTTCAAAAAGCTAGCACAAACCGTGTTTGATTTAGAGTTCCAAATACATGTATCCCTATAGGAGAAAACAGAGTGAAACCTGAAAATGAAACCGGTTACTGCCAACGAACGGTTTAACCTAGAAGAACGAAATTTGGCGAGCCAAGTGGGAGTGGTGTACTGATCATTACCTGAAAGTTTCATCAAGATTGGGTGAAAAAGTGTGTCCTGAGATTTCAGGCAACTCGTAGTTTTTTGGAAGCTTGGCAGGCCCTTTCCCATGAAAGTGATTCTCAGCAGTCTCTGCTTAGGGTACATCAACAGCAAACAAACCATAGAGATAGAACTTGAAACTGCTTTATTGTGTCAAGTTTCAAAGAGCTAGCAAAAACCGTGTTTGATTTAGAGTTCCAAATACATGTATCCCTATAGGAGAAAACAGAGTGAAACCTCAAAATGAAACCGGTTACTGCCAACGAACGGTTTAACCTAGAAGAACGAAATTTGGCGAGCCAAGTGGGATTGGTGTACTGATCATTACCTGAAAGTTTCATCAAGATTGGGTGAAAAAGTGTGTGCTGAGATTTCAGGCAACTCGTAGTTTTTTGGAAGCTTGGCAGGCCCTTTCCATGAAAGTGATTCTCAGCAGTCTCTGCTTAGGGTACATCAACAGCAAACAAACCATAGAGATAGAACTTGAAACTGCTTTATTGTGTCAAGTTACAAAGAGCTAGCACAAACCGTGTTTGATTTAGAGTTCCAAATACATGTATCCCTATAGGAGAAAACAGAGTGAAACCTCAAAATGAAACCGGTTACTGCCAACGAACGGTTTAACCTAGAAGAACGAAATTTTGCGAGCCAAGTGGGATTGGTGTACTGATCATTACCTGAAAGTTTCATCAAGATTGGGTGAAAAAGTGTGTGCTGAGATTTCAGGCAACTCGTAGTTTTTTGGAACCTTGGCAGGCCCTTTCCATGAAAGTGATTCTTGCCAGTCTCTGCTTAGGGCTACATCAACAGCAAACAAACCATAAATATAGAACTTGAAACTGCTTTATTGTGTCAAGTTTCAAAGAGCTAGCACAAACCGTGTTTGATTTAGAATTCCAAATACATGTATCCCTATAGGAGAAAACAGAGTGAAACCTCAAAATGAAACCGGTTACTTCCAACGAACGGTTTAACCTAGAAGAACGAAATTTTGCGAGCCAAGTGGGATTGGTGTACTGATCATTACCTGAAAGTTTCATCAAGATTGGGTGAAAAAGTGTGTGCTGAGATTTCAGGCAACTCGTAGTTTTTTGGAACCTTGGCAGGCCCTTTCCATGAAAGTGATTCTCGCCAGTCTCTGCTTAGGGCTACATCAACAGCAAACAAACCATAAATATAGAACTTGAAACTGCTTTATTGTGTCAAGTTTCAAAGAGCTAGCACAAACAGTGTTTGATTTAGAATTCCAAATACATGTATCCCTATAGGAGAAAACAGAGTGAAACCTCAAAATGAAACCGGTTACTGCCAACGAACGGTTTAACCTAGAAGAACGAAATTTGGCGAGCCAAGTAGGATTGGAGTACTGATCATTACCTGAAAGTATCATCAAGATTGGGTGAAAAAGTGTTTGCTGAGATTTCAGGCAACTCGTAGTTTTTTGGAAGCTTGGCAGGCCCTTTCCATGAAAGTAATTCTCGCCAGTATCTGCTTAGGGCTACATCAACAGCAAACAAACCATAGAGATAGAACTTGAAACTGCTTTATTGTGTCAAGTTTCAAAGAGCTAGCACAAACCGTGTTTGATTTAGAGTTCCAAATACATGTATCCCTATAGGAGAAAACACAGTGAAACCTCAAAATTAAACCGGTTACTGCCAACGAACGGTTTAACCTAGAAGAATGAAATTTGGCGAGCCAAGTGGGATTGGTGTACTGATCATTACCTGAAAGTTTCATCAAGATTGGGTGAAAAAGTGTTTGCTGAGATTTCAGGCAACTCGTAGTTTTTTGGAAGCTTGGCAGGCCCTTTCCATGAAAGTGATTCTCGCCAGTCTCTGCTTAGGGCTACATCAACAGCAATCAAACCATAGAGATAGAACTTGAAACTGCTTTATTGTGTCAAGTTTCAAAGAGCTAGCACAAACCGTGTTTGATTTAGAGTTCCAAATACATGTATCCCTATAGGAGAAAACAGAGTGAAACCTCAGATTGAAACTGGTTACTGCCAACAAACGGTTTAACTTAGAAGAACAAAATTTGGCGAGCCAAGTGGGATTGGTGTACTGATCATTACCTGAAAGAATCATCTAGATTGGGTGAAAAAATGTTTGCTGAGATTTCAGGCAACTCGTAGATTTTTGGAAGCTTGGCAGGCCCTTTCCATGAAAGTCATTCTCGCCAGTCTCTGCTTAGGGCTACATGAACAGCAAACAAACCATAGAGATAGAACTTGAAACTGCTTTATTTTGTCAAGTTTCAAAGAGCTAGCACAAACCGTGTTTGATTTAGAGTTCCAAATACATGTATCCCTATGGGAGAAAACAGAGAGAAACCTCAAAATGAAACCGTTTACTGAAAACGAACGGTTTAACCTAGAAGAACGAAATTTGGCAAGCCAAGTGGGATTGGTGTACGGATCATTACGTGAAAATTTCATCAAAATTGGGTGAAAAAGTGTGTGCTGAGATTTCAGGCAACTCTTAGTTTTTTGGAATATTGGCAGGCCCTTTCCATGAAAGTGATTCTCGCTAGTCTCTGCTTAGGGCTACATCAACATCAAACAAACCATAGAGATAGAACTTGAAACTGCTTTATTGTGTCAAGTTTCAAAGAGCTAGCATAAACCGTGTTTGATTTAGAGTTCCAAATACATGTATCCATATGGGAGAAAACAGAGTGAAACCTCAAAATGAAATCGGTTATTGCCAACGAACTGTTTAACCTAGAAGTACGAAATTTGGCGAGCCAATTGGGATTGGTGTACTGATCATTACCTGAAAGTTTCATCAAGATTGGGTGAAGAAGTGTGTGCTGAGATTTCAGGCAACTCGTAGTTTTTTGGAAGCTTGGCAGGCCCTTTCCATGAAAGTGATTCTCGCCAGTCTTTGCTTAGGGCTACATGAACAGCAAACAAACCATAGAGATAGAACTTGAAACTGCTTTATTGTGTCAAGTTTCAAAGAGCTAGCACAAACCGTGTTTGATTTAGAGTTCCAAATACATGTATCCTTATAGGAGAAAACAGAGTGAAACCTCAGATTGAACCGGTTACTGCCAACAAACGGTTTAACTTAGAAGAACGAAATTTGGCGAGCCAAGTGGGATTGGTGTACTGATCATTACCTGAAATTATCATCTAGATGGGGTGAAAAAATGTTTGCTGAGATTTCAGGCAACTCGTAGTTTTTTGGAAGCTTGGCAGGCCCTTTCCATGAAAGTGATTCTCGCCAGTCTCTGCTTAGGGCTACATGAACAGCAAACAAACCATAGAGATATAACTTGAAACTGCTTTATTTTGTAAAGTTTCAAAGAGCTAGCACAAACCGTGTTTGATTTAGAGTTCCAAATACATGTATCCCTATGGGAGAAAACAGAGTGAAACCTCAAAATGAAACCGGTTACTGCCAACGAACGGTTTAACCTAGAAGAACGAAATTTGGCGAGCCAAGTGGGATTGGTGTACTGATCATTACCTGAAAGTTTCATCAAGATTGGGTGAAAAAGTGTGTGCTGAGATTTCAGGCAACTCGTAGTTTTTTGGAAGCTTGGCAGGCCCTTTCCATGAAAGTGATTCTCGCCAGTCTCTGCTTAGGGCTACATCAACAGCAAACAAACCATAGAGATAGAACTTGAAACTGCTTTATTGTGTCAAGTTTCAAAGAGCTAGCACAAACCGTGTTTGATTTAGAGTTCCAAATACATGTATCCCTATAGGAGAAAACAGAGTGAAACCTCAAAATGAAACCGGTTACTGAAAACGAACGGTTTAACCTAGAAGAACAAAATTTGGCGAGCCAAGTGGGATTGGTGTACTGATCATTACCTGAAAGTTTCATCAAGATTGGGTGAAAAAGTGTGTGCTGAGATTTCAGGCAACTCGTAGTTTTTTGGAATCTTGGCAGGCCCTTTCCATGAAAGTGATTCTCGCCAGTCTCTGCTTAGGGCTACATCAACAGCAAACAAACCATAGAGATAGAACTTGAAACTGCTTTATTGTGTCAAGTTTCAAAGAGCTAGCAAAAAACGTGTTTGATTTAGAGTTCCAAATACATGTATCCCTATAGGAAAAAACAGAGTGAAACCTCAAAATGAAACCGGTTACTGCCAACGAACGGTTTAACCTAGAAGAACAAAATTTGGCGAGCCAAGTGGGATTGGTGTACTGATCATTACCTGAAAGTTTCATCAAGATTGGGTGAAAAAGTGTGTGCTGAGATTTCAGGCAACTCGTAGTTTTTTGGAATCTTGGCAGGCCCTTTCCATGAAAGTGATTCTCGCCAGTCTCTGCTTAGGGCTACATCAACAGCAAACAAACCATAGAGATAGAACTTGAAACTGCTTTATTGTGTCAAGTTTCAAAGAGCTAGCACAAAACCGTGTTTGATTTAGAGTTCCAAATACATGTATCCCTATAGGAGAAAAGAGAGTGAAACCTCAAAATGAAACCGGTTACTGCCAACGAACGGTTTAATCTAGAAGAACAAAATTTGGCGAGCCAAGTGGGATTGGTGTACTGATCATTACCTGAAAGTTTCATCAAGAATGGGTGACAAAGAGTGTGCTGAGATTTCAGGCAACTCGTAGTTTTTTGGAATCTTGGCAGGCCCTTTCCATGAAAGTGATTCTCGCTAGTCTCTGCTTAGGGCTACATCAACAGCAAACAAACCATAGAGATAGAACTTGAAACTGCTTTATTGTGTCAAGTTTCAAAGAGCTAGCATAAACCGTGTTTGATTTAGAGTTCCAAATACATGTATCCCTATGGGAGAAAAAAGAGTGAAACCTCAAAATGAAATCGGTTACTGCCAACGAACTGTTTAACCTAGAAGAACGAAATTTGGCGAGCCAATTGGGATTGGTGTACTGATCATTACCTGAAAGTTTCATCAAGAATGGGTGACAAAGAGTGTGCTGAGATTTCAGGCAACTCGTAGTTTTTTGGAAGCTTGGCAGGCCCTTTCCATGAAAGTGATTCTCGCCAGTCTCTGCTTAGGGCTACATCAACAGCAAACAAACCATAGAGATAGAACTTGAAACTGCTTTATTGTGTCAAGTTTCAAAGAGCTAGCACAAACCGTGTTTGATTTAGAGTTCCAAACACATGTATCCCTATAGGAGAAAACAGAGTGAAACCTCAAAATGAAACCGGTTACTGCCAACGAACGGTTTAACCTAGAAGAACAAAATTTGGCGAGCCAAGTGGGATTGGTGTACTGATCATTACCTGAAAGTTTCATCAAGATTGGGTGAAAAAGTGTGTGCTGAGATTTCAGGCAACTCGTAGTTTTTGGAATCTTGGCAGGCCCTTTCCATGAAAGTGATTCTCGCCAGTCTCTGCTTAGGGCTACATCAACAGCAAACAAACCATAGAGATAGAACTTGAAACTGCTTTATTGTGTCAAGTTTCAAAGAGCTAGCACAAACCGTGTTTGATTTAGAGTTCCAAATACATGTATCCCTATAGGAGAAAAGAGAGTGAAACCTCAAAATGAAACCGGTTACTGCCAACGAACGGTTTAATCTAGAAGAACAAAATTTGGCGAGCCAAGTGGGATTGGTGTACTGATCATTACCTGAAAGTTTCATCAAGAATGGGTGACAAAGAGTGTGCTGAGATTTCAGGCAACTCGTAGTTTTTTGGAATCTTGGCAGGCCCTTTCCATGAAAGTGATTCTCGCTAGTCTCTGCTTAGGGCTACATCAACAGCAAACAAACCATAGAGATAGAACTTGAAACTGCTTTATTGTGTCAAGTTTCAAAGAGCTAGCATAAACCGTGTTTGATTTAGAGTTCCAAATACATGTATCCCTATGGGAGAAAAAAGAGTGAAACCTCAAAATGAAATCGGTTACTGCCAACGAACTGTTTAACCTAGAAGAACGAAATTTGGCGAGCCAATTGGGATTGGTGTACTGATCATTACCTGAAAGTTTCATCAAGAATGGGTGACAAAGAGTGTGCTGAGATTTCAGGCAACTCGTAGTTTTTTGGAAGCTTGGCAGGCCCTTTCCATGAAAGTGATTCTCGCCAGTCTCTGCTTAGGGCTACATCAACAGCAAACAAACCATAGAGATAGAACTTGAAACTGCTTTATTGTGTCAAGTTTCAAAGAGCTAGCACAAACCGTGTTTGATTTAGAGTTCCAAACACATGTATCCCTATAGGAGAAAACAGAGTGAAACCTCAAAATGAAACCGGTTACTGCCAACGAACGGTTTAACCTAGAAGAACAAAATTTGGCGAGCCAAGTGGGATTGGTGTACTGATCATTACCTGAAAGTTTCATCAAGATTGGGTGAAAAAGTGTGTGCTGAGATTTCAGGCAACTCGTAGTTTTTTGGAATCTTGGCAGGCCCTTTCCATGAAAGTGATTCTCGCCAGTCTCTGCTTAGGGCTACATCAACAGCAAACAAACCATAGAGATAGAACTTGAAACTGCTTATTGTGTCAAGTTTCATAGAGCTAGCACAAACCGTGTTTGATTTAGAGTTCCAAATACATGTATCCCTATAGGAGAAAACAGAGTGAAACCTCCGATTGAAACCGGTTACTGCCAACAAACAGTTTAACTTAGAAGAACGAAATTTGGGGAGCCAAGTGGGATTGGTGTACTGATCATTACCTGAAAGTATCATCTAGATTGGGTGAAAAAATGTTTGCTGAGATTTCAGGCAACTCGTAGTTTTTTGGAAGCTTGGCAGGCCCTTTCCATGAAAGTGATTCTCGCCAGTCTCTGCTTAGGGCTACATGAACAGCAAACAAACCATAGAGATAGAACTTGAAACTGCTTTATTTTGTAAAGTTTCAAAGAGCTAGCACAAACCGTGTTTGATTTAGAGTTCCAAATACATGTATCCCTATGGGAGAAAATAGAGAGAAACCTCAAAATGAAACCGTTTACTGAAAACGAAAGGTTTAACCTAGAAGAACGAAATTTGGCGAGCCAAGTGGGATTGGTGTACTGATCATGACCTGAACGTTTCATCAAGATTGGGTGAAAAAGTGTGTGCTGAGATTTCAGGCAACTCGTAGTTTTTTGGAAGCTTGGCAGGCCCTTTCCATGAAAGTGATTCTCGCCAGTCTCTGCTTAGGGCTACATCAACAGCAAACAAACCATATAGATAGATCTTGAAACTGCTTTATTGTGTCAAGTTTCAAAGAGCTAGCACAAACCGTGTTTGATTTAGAGTTCCAAATACATGTATCCCTATAGGAGAAAACAGAGTGAAACCTCAAAATGAAACCGGTTACTGCCAACGAACGGTTTAACCTAGAAGAACGAAATTTGGCGAGCCAGTTAGGATTGGTGTACTGATCATTACCTGAAAGTTTCATCAAGATTGGGTGAAGAAGTGTGTGCTGAGATTTCAGGCAACTCGTAGTTTTTTGGAAGCTTGGCAGGCCCTTTCCATGAAAGTGATTCTCGCCAGTCTCTGCTTAGGGCTACATCAACAGCAAACAAACCATAGAGATAGAACTTGAAACTGCTTTATTGTGTCAAGTTTCAAAGAGCTAGCACAAACCGTGTTTGATTTAGAGTTCCAAATACATGTATCCCTATAGGAGAAAAGAGAGTGAAACCTCAAAATGAAACCGGTTACTGCCAACGAACGGTTTAATCTAGAAGAACAAAATTTGGCGAGCCAAGTGGGATTGGTGTACTGATCATTACCTGAAAGTTTCATCAAGAATGGGTGACAAAGAGTGTGCTGAGATTTCAGGCAACTCGTAGTTTTTTGGAATCTTGGCAGGCCCTTTCCATGAAAGTGATTCTCGCTAGTCTCTGCTTAGGGCTACATCAACAGCAAACAAACCATAGAGATAGAACTTGAAACTGCTTTATTGTGTCAAGTTTCAAAGAGCTAGCATAAACCGTGTTTGATTTAGAGTTCCAAATACATGTATCCCTATGGGAGAAAAAAGAGTGAAACCTCAAAATGAAATCGGTTACTGCCAACGAACTGTTTAACCTAGAAGAACGAAATTTGGCGAGCCAATTGGGATTGGTGTACTGATCATTACCTGAAAGTTTCATCAAGAATGGGTGACAAAGAGTGTGCTGAGATTTCAGGCAACTCGTAGTTTTTTGGAATCTTGGCAGGCCCTTTCCATGAAAGTGATTCTCGCCAGTCTCTGCTTAGGGCTACATCAACAGCAAACAAACCATAGAGATAGAACTTGAAACTGCTTATTGTGTCAAGTTTCATAGAGCTAGCACAAACCGTGTTTGATTTAGAGTTCCAAATACATGTATCCCTATAGGAGAAAACAGAGTGAAACCTCCGATTGAAACCGGTTACTGCCAACAAACGGTTTAACTTAGAAGAACGAAATTTGGGGAGCCAAGTGGGATTGGTGTACTGATCATTACCTGAAAGTATCATCTAGATTGGGTGAAAAAATGTTTGCTGAGATTTCAGGCAACTCGTAGTTTTTTGGAAGCTTGGCAGGCCCTTTCCATGAAAGTGATTCTCGCCAGTCTCTGCTTAGGGCTACATGAACAGCAAACAAACCATAGAGATAGAACTTGAAACTGCTTTATTTTGTCAAGTTTCAAAGAGCTAGCACAAACCGTGTTTGATTTAGAGTTCCAAATACATGTATCCCTATGGGAGAAAACAGAGAGAAACCTCAAAATGAAACCGTTTACTGAAAACGAAAGGTTTAACCTAGAAGAACGAAATTTGGCGAGCCAAGTGGGATTGGTGTACTGATCATTACCTGAACGTTTCATCAAGATTGGGTGAAAAAGTGTGTGCTGAGATTTCAGGCAACTCGTAGTTTTTTGGAAGCTTGGCAGGCCCTTTCCATGAAAGTGATTCTCGCCAGTCTCTGCTTAGGGCTACATCAACAGCAAACAAACCATATAGATAGAACTTGAAACTGCTTTATTGTGTCAAGTTTCAAAGAGCTAGCACAAACCGTGTTTGATTTAGAGTTCCAAATACATGTATCCCTATAGGAGAAAACAGAGTGAAACCTCAAAATGAAACCGGTTACTGCCAACGAACGGTTTAACCTAGAAGAACGAAATTTGGCGAGCCAGTTAGGATTGGTGTACTGATCATTACCTGAAAGTTTCATCAAGATTGGGTGAAGAAGTGTGTGCTGAGATTTCAGGCAACTCGTAGTTTTTTGGAAGCTTGGCAGGCCCTTTCCATGAAAGTGATTCTCGCCAGTCTCTGCTTAGGGCTACATCAACAGCAAACAAACCATAGAGATAGAACTTGAAACTGCTTATTGTGTCAAGTTTCATAGAGCTAGCACAAACCGTGTTTGATTTAGAGTTCCAAATACATGTATCCCTATAGGAGAAAAGAGAGTGAAACCTCAAAATGAAACCGGTTACTGCCAACGAACGGTTTAATCTAGAAGAACAAAATTTGGCGAGCCAAGTGGGATTGGTGTACTGATCATTACCTGAAAGTTTCATCAAGAATGGGTGACAAAGAGTGTGCTGAGATTTCAGGCAACTCGTAGTTTTTTGGAATCTTGGCAGGCCCTTTCCATGAAAGTGATTCTCGCTAGTCTCTGCTTAGGGCTACATCAACAGCAAACAAACCATAGAGATAGAACTTGAAACTGCTTTATTGTGTCAAGTTTCAAAGAGCTAGCATAAACCGTGTTTGATTTAGAGTTCCAAATACATGTATCCCTATGGGAGAAAAAGAGTGAAACCTCAAAATGAAATCGGTTACTGCCAACGAACTGTTTAACCTAGAAGAACGAAATTTGGCGAGCCAATTGGGATTGGTGTACTGATCATTACCTGAAAGTTTCATCAAGAATGGGTGACAAAGAGTGTGCTGAGATTTCAGGCAACTCGTAGTTTTTTGGAAGCTTGGCAGGCCCTTTCCATGAAAGTGATTCTCGCCAGTCTCTGCTTAGGGCTACATCAACAGCAAACAAACCATAGAGATAGAACTTGAAACTGCTTTATTGTGTCAAGTTTCAAAGAGCTAGCACAAACCGTGTTTGATTTAGAGTTCCAAACACATGTATCCCTATAGGAGAAAACAGAGTGAAACCTCAAAATGAAACCGGTTACTGCCAACGAACGGTTTAACCTAGAAGAACAAAATTTGGCGAGCCAAGTGGGATTGGTGTACTGATCATTACCTGAAAGTTTCATC
>NW_027525372.1:0-20366 GCF_052094955.1 Ictidomys tridecemlineatus | reverse complement strand
TTAGACAAGGTTGCAGAAGGATCTTACAGAGAGCAGATTAAAGACCGAGTTGCAGCAGGACTTTTACAGAGAGCTGAGGTTGAAGACTGGGGTGCAGAAGGCCTTTTACGAAGATCAGAGTTTGGAGAATGGCTGCAGATTGACTTTACATATGGCAGAGTTGGAAACTGGTTTGCAGAAGAATATTACAGAGAGCAGATATTAGAGACTGAGGTGCAGAAAGACTATTACAGAAAGTAGAGGTTGGACACTGAGGTGCAGAAAGATCGTTGCAGAGAACAGAATTTTAAGACTGAGGTGCCGAAGGACTGTTGCAGAGAGCAAATGTTGGAGACTGGTGTTCAGAATGACTGTTGCAGAGAGCTGAGGTTGGAGACTAGGGTGCAAAAGGATCGTTGTAGAGAGCAGAGGTTTGATACTGGGGTGCAGAATGATTTTTATAGAGAACAGACTTTGGAGAATGGGGTGGAGAAGGGCTGTTACAGAGAGCAGAGTTTGGAGACTGGGTTGCAAAAGGATCTTACAGAGAGCACATGTTGGAGACTGACGTTTAGTAGGACTATTGCAGAGAGCAGAGGTTGGAGACTGGGGTGCAGAAGGACTGTTACACAGAGCAGAGGTTGAAGACTGTGTTGTAGAAGGACTGTTGCAGAGAGGAGAGGTAGGAGACTTGGGTGCAGAAAGACTGTTGCAGAGAGCAGAATTTAGAGACTGAGGTGCAGAAGGACTGTAACAGAGAGCAGAGTTTGGAGACTGGGATGCAGAAGGACCGTTTCAGAGAGCAGATTTTGGAGACTAGGGTACAGAAAGACTTTTGCAGAGAGCAGATGTTTTAGACAGTGGTTCAGAAGAACTGTAGAAGAGAGCAGAAGTTAGAGAATGGGGTGCAGAAGTAAGGTTGCAGAGAGCAGAGGTTAGAGAAAGAGGTGCAGAAGGACTATTACAGAGAGCAGAGGTTGGAAACAGTGGTGCAGAAGGACTGATACAGAAAGCAGAGGTTTGAAATTGTGGATCAAAAGGACTGTTACAGAGAGCAGAGGTTGAAGACTGCGGTACAGAAGAACTTTTACAGAGAACAGAGGTTGGAGAATGGGGAGCAGAAGAACTGTTGCAGAGAACTGAGTTTGGAGACTGGGGTGCAGCAGTATCGGTGCAGAATCCAAAGTTTGGAGACTGTGGTGGAAAAGTAATGTTACAGAGAGCAGTGTTTGAAAACTGGGATGCAGAAAAATCTTACAGATAGCAGAGACTGTAGACCGAGGTGCAGCAAGACTGTTACAGAGAGAAGAGGTTGGAGACTGGGGTGCAGATGGATCGTTGCAGACAGCAGAGTTTCCAGACTGAGGCTCAGCAGGACTGTTGCTGAGAGCAGATGTTGGAGACTTGGGTGCAGAAGAACTGTTGCTGAGAGCAGATTCTGGAGATTGGGATGCAGAAGGATCATTGCAGAGAGCAGAGTTTAGACAATGGGGTGCAGAAGGACTGTTACACAAAGCAGAGGTTGGAGACTGGGGTGAAGAAGGACTTTTTCAGAGAGCAGATGTTGGAGACTTAGGTGCAGAAGAACTTTTGCAGAGAGCAGATGTTAAAGACTGGGATGCAGAAGGATTATTACAGAGAGCAGAGGTTGGACACTGGGGTACAGAAGGACTGTTACACAGAGTAGAGGTTGGAGACTTGGGTGAAGAAGGACTGTTGCAGGGAGCAAGTGATGGAGACTTGGGTGCAGAAGGACTGTTGCAGAGAGAAGAATTTGGAGACTGAGGTTCAGAAGAAAATTTGCAGATAGCAGAGTTTGGAGACTGGGGTGCAGAAGGACTGATACACAAAGCAGAGTTTGGAGACTGGGGTGCAGAAGGATTGTTGCAGAGAGTAGAGTTTGGAGACTGCAATACAGGAGGAGTGTTACACAGAAAAGAGTTTGGAGATTGGGGTGGAGAAGAACTGTTTCAGAGTGCAGATGTTGGAGACTGGGGTGCAGAAGAACTTTTGCAGAGAGCAGAGTTTAAAGACTGGGGTGCAGAAGAACTGTTGCAGAGAGCAGCGGTTGGAGACTGAGGTACAGAAAGAATGTTACAGAGAGCAATGTTTGGAGACAGGGTACAGAATTACTGATACAGGAAGCAGAGGTTGGAGACTGGGGTGCAGAAAGACTGTTAAAGAGAGCAGAGATTGGAGACTAGGGTACAGAAGGACCGGTGCAGAATCCAGAGGTTGGAGACTGTGGTGTAAAAGGAATGTTACAGAGAGCAGAGTTTGAAAACTGGGATGCACAAGGATCTTACAGAGAGCATAGTTTGGAGACAGGGGTGCAGAAGGACTGTTGAGGAGAGGAGACGTTGGAGACTGGGATGCAGAAAGATTGTTGCAGAGAGCAGAGTTTGGAGATTGGGGTGCAAAAGGCCTCTTACAGACAGCAGAGGTTGGAATGTGGGGTGCAGAATAACAGTTACAGAGACCAGAGTTTTTAGAGAAAGTTGCAGAAGGATCTTACAGAGAGCAGAGATTTTAGACCTAGGTGCAACAGGACTGTTACAGAGAGCAGAGGTTCGAGACTGGGGTGCAGAAAACCTGTTACGGAGAGCAGAGTTTGGAGACTGGGGTGCAGAAGGACTAATACAGAGGGCAGAAATTTTAGACTGGGTTGCAGAAGGATCTAACAGAGAGCAGATTTTAGAGACTGAGGTGTAGAATGATTGTTGCAGAGAGAAGAGTTTGGAGACTGGGGTGCTGAAGGCCAGTTACAGAGAACAGAGATTGAAGACTGGGGTGCAGAAGGATTATTATAGAGAGCAGAGTTAGGATACTGGGTGGCAGAAGGATCTTACAGAGAGCAGAGTTTTTAGACTGAGGTGAAGAAGGACTGTTACAGAGAACAGTGGTTGGAGACTGGAGTGCAGAGGGATCGTGCAGAGAGAAGAGGTTTGAGACTGAGGTGTAGAAGGACTTTTACAGAGAGCAGAGGTTGGAGACTGCGGTGCAGAAGGACTGTTACAGGGAGCAAATTTTGGAGACTGTGTTGCAGAAGGATCTTATATAGAGCAGAGTTTGGAGACTGAGGTGCAGAGGGACTGTTACAGAGAGCAGAGTTTGGAGACTGGGGTGCAGAAGGACTGTTACACAGAGCAGAGGTTGAAGACTGGGTTGTAGAAGGACTGTGGCAGAGAGGAGAGGTTGGAGACTTGGGTGCAGAAAGACTGTTGCAGAGAGCAGAATTTGGAGACTGAGGTGCAGAAGGACCGTTACAGAGAGCAGAGTTTGGAGACTAGGGTACAGAAGACTGTTGCAGAGAGCAGATGTTTTAGACTGTAGTTCAGAATAACTGTAGAACAGAGCAGAGGTTAGAGAATGGGGTGCAGAAGTAAGGTTGCAGATAGCAGAGGTTGGAGAAATAGTTGCAGAAGGACTATTACAGAGAGCAGAGTTTGAAAACAGTGGTGCAGAAGCACTGATACAGAAAGCAGAGGTTTGAGATTGTGGTGCAGAAGGACTGTTACAGAGAGCAGAAGATGAAGACTGCGGTACAGAAGGACTGTTACAGAGCACAGAGGTTGGAGAATGGGGAGCAGAAGAACTGTTGCAGAGAACAGAGTTTGGAGACTGGGGTGCAGCAGGACCGGTGCAGAATCCAGAGGTTGGAGACTGTGGTGGAAAAGTAATGTTACAGAGAGCAGAGTTTTAAAACTGGGATGCAGAAGGATCTTACAGATAGCAGAGATTTTAGACCGAGGTGCAGCAAGACTGTTACAGAGAGAAGAGGTTGGAGACTGGGGTGCAGAAAGATTGTTGCAAACAGCAGAGTTTCCAGACTGAGGCGCAGAAGGACTGTTGCTGAGAGCAGATGTTGGAAACTTGGGTGCAGAAGAACTCTTGCTGAGAGCAGATTCTGGAGACTGGGATGCAGAAGGATCATTGCAGAGAGCAGAGGTTGGACACTGGGGTGCAAAAGGACTGTTACACAAAGCAGAGTTTGTAGACTGGGGTGAAGAAGGACTTATTCAGAAAGCAGATTTTGGAGACTTAGGTGCAGAAGGAGTGTTGCAGAGAGCAGATGTTGGAGACTGGGATGCAGAAGCATTATTACAGAGAGCAGAGGTTGGACACTGGGGTGCAGAAGGACTGTTACACAGAGTAGAGGTTTGAGACTGGGGTGAAGAAGGACTGTTGCAGGGAGCAGGTGTTGGAGACTTGGGTGCAGAAGGACTGTTGCAGAGAGCAGAATTTGCAGACTGAGGTTCGGATGGACTGTTGCAGATAGCAGAGTTTGGAGACTGGGGTGCAGAAGGACTGATACACAAAGCAGAGTTTGGAGACTGGGGTGCAGAAGGACCGTTAGAGAGAGCAGAGTTTGGAGACTTCAATACAGGAGGACTGTTAAAGTCAGAAGAGTTTGGAGATTGGGGTTGAGAAGAACTGTCTCAGAGTGAAGAAGTTGGAGACTGGGGTGCAGAAGAACTGTTGCAGAGAGCAGCGGTTGGAGACTGAGGTGCAGAAAGAATGTTACAGAGAGCAAAGTTTGGAGACAAGGGTACAGAATTACTGATACAAAAAGCAGAGGTCGGAGACTGGGGTACAGAAGGACCGTTACAGAGAGCAGAGGTTGAAGACTGAGGTTCAGAAGGACTGTTGCAGAGAGCAGAGATTAGATAATGGGGTGTAGAAGGACTGTTAATGAGAGCAAAGGTTGGAGACTAGGGTACAGAACAACCGGTGCAGAATCCAGAGGTTGGAGACTGTGTTGGAAATGGAATGTTACAGAGAGCAGAGTTTGAAAACTGGGATGCAGAAGGATCTTACAGAGAGCAGAGTTTGGAGACAGGGGTGCAGAAGGACTGTTGAGGATAGGAGACAGTGGAGACTGGGGTGCAGAAAGATCGTTGCAGAGAGCAGAGGTTGGAGACTGAGGTGCAAAAACACTTTTACAGAGAGTAGAGGTTGGAGATTGAGGTGCAAAAGGCCTGTTACAGATAGAAGAGGTTGAAATCTGAGGTGCAGAATAACTGTTACAGAGAGCAGAGTTTTTAGAGAAGGTTGCAGAAGGATCTTACAGAGAGAGCAGAGATTTTAGACCTAGGTGCAGCAGGACTGTTACAGAGAGCAGAGGTTCGAGACTGGGGTGCAGAAGACCTGTTACAAAGAGCAGAGTTTGGAGACTGGGGTGCAGAAGGACTGATACAGAAGGCAGAGTTTTTAGACTGGGTTGCAGAATTATCTAACAGAGAGCAGATTTTGGAGACTGAGGTGTAGAATGATCGTTGCAGAGAGAAGAGTTTGGAGACTGGGATGCTGACGGCATGTTACAGAGAGCAGAGTTTTGAAACTAAGGTGCAGAAGGCCTGTTAAAGAGAGCAGAGTTTGAAGACTGGGGTGCAGAAGGATTGTTATAGAGAGCAGAGTTAGGATACTGGGTGGCAGAAGGATCTTACAGAGAGCAGAGTTTTTAGACTGAGGTGAAGGAGGACTGTTACAGAGAGAAGTGGTTGGAGATTAGGGTGCAGAGGAATCGTGCAGAGAGAAGAGGTTTGAGACTGAGGTGTAGAAAGACTTTTACAGAGAGAAGAGATTGGAGACTGCAGTGCAGAAGGTTACAGATAGCAGAGGTTGAAATCTGAGGTGCAGTCCTTCTGCACCCCAGTCTCCAAACTCTGCTCTTTGTAGCAGAAGGACTGTTACAGGGAGCAAATTTTGGAGACTGTGTTGCAAAAGGATCTTACATAGAGCAGAGTTTGGAGACTTAGGTGCAGAAGGACTGTTACAGAGAGCAAATGATGGAGTCTGGGGTGCAGAAGGATTGTTGCAGAGAGAAAAATTTTCAGACTGAGGTTAAGAAGGACTGTTGCAGAGAGCAGATTTTGGAGACTGGGGTGCAGAAAGATCGTTACAGAGAGCAGAAGTTGGAGACTGGGGTGCAGAACAACTGCTACAGAGAGCAGATTTTGGAGACTGGGGTGCAGAAGGCCTGTTACAGAGAGCAGAATTCTGAGACTGGGGTGCAGAAGAACTTTTACAGAGAGCAGAGGTTTTTAGACTGGGTTTAAAAGGATCTTACAGAGAGCAGAGGTTTGAGACTGAGGTGCAGAAGGACGGTTGCAGAGAGCAGATATTGGAGACTGCAGTACAGAAGGACTGTTGCAGAGAGCTGAGTTTGGAGACTAGGGTACACAAGGACTTTTTTAGAGAGAAGATTTTGTAGACTGTTGTTCAAAAGGACTGTTGCAGAGAGCAGAAGTTGGAGAATGGGGTACAGAAAGACTTTTGCAGAGAGCAGAGTTTGGAGACTGAGGTTCAGATGGACGGATAATGAGAGCAGAGGTTGGAGAGTGGTGTGCAAAAGGACCTTTACAGAGAGCCGAGTTTCGTTACTGTGGTACAGAAGGACTATTACAGAGAGCAGAGTTTGGAGACTGGGAGCAGAAGGACTCTTGCGGAGTACAGAGGTAAAAGACTGGAGTGCAGCAGGATCGGGTGTAGAAGGATTATTGCAGAGAGCAAGTTTTCAAACTGAGGTACAGAAGAACTGTTGCAGAGAGCAGATGTTGGAGATTGAGGTGCAGAAGGGCTGTTGCAGCGAGCAGAGATTGGAGACTGGGGTGCAGAAGGACTGTTGCAGAGCAGTTTATAAAGACTAGGGTGTAGAAGGACTATTCCAGAGAGCAGAGGTTAGATTGTGGTGTAGAAGTACTGTTGCAGAGATCAGAGGATGGAGACTGGGTTTGAGAAGGACAGTTGCAGAGAGCAGATATTGGAGACTGGGGTGCAGAAATAATGTTGCAGAGAGCAGTAATTGGAGACTGGGGTGCATATGGACCATTGCAGACAGCAGAGGTTGCAAACTGAAGTGCAGAAGGACTGATACAGACAACATAGTTTCGAGAATGTGGTGCAGAAGGACAGATACAGAAAGCAGAGGTTGGAGAATGTGGTGCAGAAGGACCCTAAAGAGAACAGAGGTTGGTGACTGCGGTAGAGAAGGACTGTTACAGAGAGCAGAGTTTCAAGACAGGTGTGCAAAATTATCTTACAGAGAGCATAGGTTGTAGACTAGGGTGTAGAAGGACTGTTGCAGAGCAGATCATGGAGACAAGGGTGTAGAAGGACTGTTACAGAGAGCAGAGGTTGTAGACTGGGGTGCAGAAGCATCATACAGAGAGCAGAGTTTGGAGACTGAGGTGCAGAAGGACTGTTGCAGAGAGCAGAGATTGGAGACTGGGTTGCAGAAGAACTGATACAGAGGGCAGAGTTGGGAGACTTGTGTGCAGAAGCATCTTACAGCGAGCGACGTTTGGAGACTGAGGTGCAGAAAGACTGTTGCAGAGAGCAGAGGTTGGAGACTGGGGTGCAGAAGGACTGTTAAAGAGAGCAGAGTTTGGAAACTTGGCTGAAGAAGGCCTGTTACAGAGAGAAGAGGTTGGAGACTGGAGTGCAGAAGGCCTCTGACAGAGAGCAGAGATTGGAGACTGAGGTGCAGAAGGACAGTTTCAGAGAACAGAAGTTGGAGACTGGGGTGCATAAGGACCATTGCTGAGAGAAGATGTTGGAGACTGATGTGCAGAAGGACTTTTACAGAGAGCACAGGTAGGAGACTGGGGTGCAAAATGAATGTTGTAGAGAGCAGAGGTTGGAGACTTTGGTGCAGAAGGACTGTTACAGAAATCAAAGGTTAGAGACTGAGGTGCAGAAAGACTGTTAAAGAGAACAGAGCTTGGAGAGTGGGTTCAGAAGGACTTATTTAGAAAGCAGATGTTGGAGACTGGGGTGCAGATGGACGGATAAAGCGAGCAGAGGTTTGAGACTCCGGTACAGAAGGACTGCTACAGAGTGCAGAGGTTTGAGAATGCGGTGAAGAAGGACTGTTGCAGACAACAGATTTTGGAGACTGGGGTGCAGAAGAACCTTCTCAGAGTGCAGAGGTTTGAGACTGAGGTGCAGAATTATTGTTACAGAGAGCAGAGTTTAGAGACTTGGGTGCAGAAAGACTGTTTCAGTGAGCAGAGTTTGCAGACTGTGTTTCAGAAGGGTCTCACAGAAAGAAGAGGTTGGAGACTGATTTACAAAAGGACTGTTACAGCGAGCAGAGTTTGGAGACTGGGGTGCAGAAGATTGTTGGAGAGAGCAGAGTTTTTAGACTGAGGTACAGAAGAACTGTTGCAGAGAGCAGATGTTGGAGACTGGGTGAACAAAGACTATTGCAGTGAGCACAGGTTGGAGACAGGGTGCAGAAGGATCGTTGCAGAGAGCAGAGGTTGGAGACTGGGGTGCAGAAGGACTGATGAAGACAGCAAAGGTTGGAGACTGGGGTGCAAAAGGCCTGTTTCAGAGAGCAGAGTTTAGAGACTGGGGTGCAGAAGGACTATTACAGAGAGCAGAGTTTGGAGACTGGTTTGCAGAAGGATCTTACAGAGATCAGAGGTTGGAGACTGAGGTGCAGAAGCACTGTTGCAGAGAGTAGAGTTTGGAGACCTAGGTGCAGAAGGACCGTTGCAGAGAGCAGAGGTTGGAGACTGAGGTGCAGAATGATTGATAAAGAGAGCAGAGGTTGGAGACTGGAGTGCAGAAGGCCTGTTACAGAGAGCAGAGTTTGGAGACTGCAGTACAGAAGGACTGTTACAGAGAGCAGATTTTGCAGACTGTGGTGCAGAAGGACTGTTGCAGAGAACAGCAGTTGGAGACTGGGGTGCATAAGGACCGTTGCTGAGAGAAGAGGATGGAGACTGATGTGCAGAAGGATTGTTACAGAGAGCATAAGTTGGAGACGGAGGTGCAGAAGGACTGTTACAGAGAGTAGAGTTTGGAGACTTGGGTGCAGAAGGACTGATACAGAGAGCAGAGGTTGAAGACTGGGGTACAGAAGGAATGTTACAGAGTGCAGAGTTTTAAACTGGCGGGCAGAAAGACTGTTGCAGAGAGAAGATGTTGGAGATGGGGTGCAGAAGGACTGTTACAGAGAGCAGAGGTTGAAGCCTGTGGTGCAGACGGACTGAAACAGAAAGCGGAGTTTGGAAACGGGGCTGAAGAAAGTCCATTACAAAGATCAGAGGTTGGATACAGGTGTGTAGAAGTATCTTACAGAGAGCAGAGGTTTGAGACTGTGGTGTAGAAGGAGTGTTGCAGAGAGTAGAGGTTGGAGACTGGGGTGCAGAAAGACTGTTGCAGAGAGCAAAGGATAAATATTGTGGTGCAGAAGGACTGTTACAGAGAGCAGAGTTTGGACACTGGGCTGCAGGACTGATACAGAAAGAAGATGTTGGAAACTGGGGTGCAGAATTATTGTTGCAGACAAAAGAAGTTTCAGAAGGACTGTTGCAGAGAGCAGAGGTTGGAGACTGGGATGCAGAAGGACTGTTGCAGAGAACAGAGGCTGGAGACTGGGATGCAGAAGGATAGTGGAAGAGAGCAGAATTTTCAGTTGAGGTGCAGAAGAACTAATGCAGAGAGAAGATGTTGGAGACTGGGGTGCAGAAGGACTGTTGCAGAGAGCAGAGGTTATAGATTCGTGTGCAGAAGGACTGTTCTAGAGAGGAGATGTTGGAGACTGGAGTGCAGAAATCCTGTTACAGAGAGCAGAGTTTTGAGAAGAGGTGCATAAGGACTGTTACAGAGAGTAGAGTTTGGATACTGAGGTGCAGATGGATAATTGCAGAGAGAAGAGGTTGAAGACTGAGGTGAAGAAGGACTGTTACAGAGAGCAGAGGTTGGAGACTGAGGTGCAGAAGGACTGATACAGAAAGCAGAGTTTAGAGACTGGGGTGCAGAAGGACCATTACAGAGAGCAGAGGTTGGGGACTGCGGTGCAGAAGAATTGTTACAGAGAGCAGAGGTTGCAGACTGGGGTGCAGAAGGACTGTTGTAGAGAACAGTTGTAGGAGATTGGGGTGCAGAAGTATTGTTGCAGAGAGCAGAGGTTGGAGACTGAGGTGCAGAAGGACTGTTACAGAGAGCAGAGTTTGGAGATTGGGGTGCAGAAGAACTGTTGCAGAGAACAGATGTTGGCGACTGAGGTGCACAAGGACCGATGAAGATAGCAGAGGTTGGAGACTGGGATGCAGAAGGATCTTACAGAGAGCAGAGGTTGTAGACTGAAGTGCAGAAGGACTGTTGTAGAGAGCAGACGTAGGAGACTGGGGTGCAGAAGGATTGTTGCAGACAGCAGAGTTTGGAGACTGGCGTGCACGACTGGTAAGAAAGCAGATGTTGGAGACTGGGGTGCCGAAGGACCGTTACAGAGAGCTGAGATTGGAGACAGGGGTGCAAAAAGACTTTTACAAAGAGCAGAGATTAAAGACTGGGGAGCGGAAGAAATGTTACTGAGAGTAGAGTTTGGACTCTGGGATAAAGATGCATATTACAGCGAGCAGTGTTTGGAGAGTGGGGTGAAGAAGGACCTTTGCAGAGAGCAGAATTTGGAGACTGGGGTGCGGAAGGATTGTTACAGAGAACAGAATTTTGATATTGAGGTGCAGAAGGATTGTTGCATAGAGCAGAAGTTGGAGATTTGGGTGCAGAAGGACTATTGCAGAAAGCAGAAGTTAGAGACTGAGGTGCAAAAGGACTGTTGTAGAGAACAGTTGTAGGAGATTGGGGTGCAGAAGTATTGTTGCAGAGAGCAGAGGTTGGAGACTGAGGTGCAGAAGGACTGTTACAGAGAGCAGAGGTTGGAGATTGGGGTGCAGAAGAACTGTTGCATAGAACAGAGGTTGGCGACTGAGGTGCACAAAGACCATTGAAGATAGCAGAGGTTGGAGACTGGGGTGCAGAAGGATCTTACAGAGAGCAGAGGTTGTAGACTGAAGTGCAGAAGGACTGTTGTAGAGAGCAGACGTAGGAGACTGGGGTGCAGAAGGATTGTTGCAGAGATCAGAGTTTGGAGACTGGGGTGCACGACTTGTAAGAAAGCAGATGTTGGAGACTGGGGTGCCGAAGGACCGTTACAGAGAGCTGAGATTGGAGACGGGGATGCAAAAAGACTTTTACAAAGAGCAGAGATTAAAGACTGGGGAGCGGAAGAAATGTTACTGAGAGTAGAGTTTGGACTCTGGGATAAAGAAGCATATTACAGCGAGCAGAGTTTGGAGAGTGGGGTGAAGAAGGACCTTTGCAGAGAGCAGAATTTGAAGACTGGGGTGCAGAAGGATTGTTACAGAGAACAGAATTTTGATATTGAGGTGCAGAAGGATTGTTGCATAGAGCAGAAGTTGGAGATTTGGGTGCAGAAGGACTATTGCAGAAAGCAGAAGTTAGAGACTGAGGTGCAGAAGGACTGTTACAGAGAGCAGAGGATTGAGACAGAGGTGAGGAAGGAATGATACAGAAAGCAGACTTTGGAGACTGGGGTACAGGAGGACCATTACAGAGAGAAGACGATGGAGACTGGGGTGCAGAAGGACTGTTGCAGAGATTCGATGATGAAGACTGGGGTTCAGTATAACTGTAGTAGAGAGCTGACGTTGGAGACTGTGGGGCAAAAGAACTGATACAGAAATCAGTGTTTGGAGACTGGGGTGCAGAAGGACCCTTACAGGGAGCAGAGTTTAGAGACTGCGGTACAGATGGACTGTTACAGAGAGCAGAGTTCGGAGACGGGGTAGCAGAAGGATCTTACAGAGAGCAGAGTTTGGATACTCGGGTTCAGAAAAACTGTTGCAGAGAGCAGACGTTGGGGACTGGGGTGCAGAACAATCCTTTCAGAGAGCAGAGGTTGGCAACTGGCCTGTAGAAGGACTGTTTCAGAGAGCAGAGGTTGTAGACTGACGTGCAGAAGGGCTGCTACAGGGAGCAGAGTTTGGAGACTGGGATGCAGAAATACTGTTGCAGTAAGCAGAGATTAGAGACTTGGTTGGAGAAGGAATGTTACAGAGAGCAGAGTTTGTAAACTGAGGTGCGGAAAGACCATTACAGAGAGCAGACTATGGAGACTTCAGTACAGAAGGACTGTTACACAGAGCAGATCTTGGAGACTGTGGTGCAGAAGGACTATTGCAGAGCAGATGTTGGATACTGGGGTGCAGAAGGACTGTTGCAGAGAGCAGAAGATGGAGACTGTGGTGAAGAAAGACTGAGAAAGAAAGCAGATTTTGGAGACTGGGTGCAGAAGGAGCATTACAGAGAGCAGAGGTTAGAGACTGTTGTACAGAAGAACTGTTTTAGAGAACAAGGTTGGAGACTGGGGTGCATAGGGACCATTGCAGAGGGCAGACGTTGGAGACTGCGGTGCAGAAGGAATGTTACAGAGAGCAGAGTGTGGAAATTGGAGTGCAGAAGAATTGTTGCAGATCGCAGACGTTGGAGACTGGGGTACAGAAATATTTTTGTAGAGAGTAGATTATGGAGACTGAGGTATTGAAGGACTGTTCTAGAGAGCAGACGTTGGAGACTGGGGTGCAGGAGAACTGTTGCAGAGAGCAGTTGTTGAAGACTGAGGTGCAGAAAAACTGTTACAGAGAGCTGTGTTTGGAGACTGGGGTGAAGAAGGACTAATACTGAGAGCTGAGTTTGGTGACTAGGGACCAGAAAGATCTTACAGAGAGGAAATTTTTGAGACTGGGGTGCAGAAGGATTGTTGCAGAGAGCAGACTTTGGAGACTGGGGTGCAGAAGGATCATTGCACAGAGTAGATTATGGAGACTGGTTTATAGAAGGACTGTTCTAGAGAGCAGAGTTTTGAGACTGGGGTGAAGAAGAACTGTTGCAGAGAGAAGTTGTTGAAGACTGAGGTGTAGAAAAACTGTTATAGAGATCAGTGTTTAGAGACTAAGGTGCAGAAGGACTGTCGCAGAGAGGAGAGGTTGGAGACTGGGTGCAGAAGGACTGTGCAGAGAGCAGTGTTTTCAGACTGGGGTGATGAAAGACTGTTACAGAGAATAGAGGTTAGAGACTGCTGTACAGAAGAACTGATAAGAGAG
Source organism: Ictidomys tridecemlineatus (assembly GCF_052094955.1). Classification (NCBI taxonomy): domain Eukaryota; kingdom Metazoa; phylum Chordata; class Mammalia; order Rodentia; family Sciuridae; genus Ictidomys; species Ictidomys tridecemlineatus. The sequence continues at coordinate 7,467 of NW_027525372.1, read as the reverse complement.
CAGAGGTATGAGACAGGTGTGCAGAAGGATCTTACAGAGAGCAGAGGTTGGAGACTGGGGTGCAATAGGACTGATGCAGAGAGCAGAGTTTGGAGAATCGGGTGCAGAAGGATTGTTGCAGAGAGAAGAGGTTGGATACTGAGGTGCAGAAGGCCTGTTTCAAGAGCAGAGCTTGGAGACTGGGGAGAAGATGACATGTAACACACAGCAGAGTTTGGAGACTGAGTGGCATAAGGATCTTACAGAGAGCAGAGGTTGGTGACTGAGGTGCTGAAGGACTGTCAGAGAGAGCAGAGTTTGGAAACTGGGGTCCAGAAGGATCCTGTCAGAGAGCAGAGTTTTCAGAATGAGGTTTAGAAAAACTGTTGCAGAGAGCAAATTTGGGGGACTGGGGTGCAGAAGAAGTGTTGCAGTGAGCAGAGGTTGGAGACTTGGGTGTAGAAGGATCGTTGTAGAGAACATAGGGTGCAGACTGGGCTGCTGAAGGAGTTTTACAGACTGCAGAATTTTGAGACTGGGGTGCAGAAGGACTGTTATAGAAATCAGAGTTTGGAGACTGGTTTTTAGAAGGATCTTACAGAGAGCAGACGTTGGCGACTGAGGTGCAGAAGGACTGTTACAGAGAGTAGATGTTGAAGACTGAGGTGCAGAAAGACCTTTGCAAAGAGAAGAGGTTGGAGACTGAGTTGCAGAAGGATTATTGCAGAGTGCAGAGGTTGGAGACTTGGATGTAGGACTGTTGCAGAGAGCAGAGGTTGATGTTTGGGGTTCTGAGAGACTGTTGCAGCCTGCAGACGTTAGAGACTGAAATGCAGAAAGACAGTTACAGAGCACAGGTTGGAGATTGAGTGCAAAAGGACTGATAGAGAAAGCAGAGGTTGGAGAGTGGGGTGCAGAAAGACCGTTACAGAGAGAAGAGTTTGGCAACTGCAGTACAAAAGTACTGTTACAGAGAGCATAGGTTCGAGACTGGGGTGGAGAAGGACTGTTGCAGAGAGCTGAGGTTGGAGACTGGGTGCAGTAAGACAATTGCAGAGTGCCGAGGTAGCAGACTGTGGTGGAGAAGGACTGTTACAGAGCAGAGTTTCGAGACTGTCGTGCAGAAGGCCTGTTACAGACAGCAGAGTTTGGAGACTGGGGTGCAGAAGAAGTGTTGTAGAGAACAGAGGTTGAAGACTGGGGTGCAGAAGGATCGTTGCAGAGACCAGAGGTTGGAGCCTGGGGTGCAGAAGGACTGATACAGAAAGCAGAGTTCGGAGACTGGGGTGCAGAATGCCTGTTACAGACAGCAGAGTGTGAAGTCTGAGGTGCAGACAGATTGGTACAGAGAGCAGAGTTTGAATACTGGGTTGCAGAAAGATATTAAGGAGAGCAAAAGTTGGAGACTGAGGTGCAGAAGCACTGTTACAGAGAGAAGATGTTGGAGACTGAGGTGCAGAAGGACCGTTGCAGAGAGCAGACATTGGAGACATAGGTGCAGAAGGATTGTTACAGAGAGCAGAGGTTAAACACTGGGGTGCAGAAGGACTGATACAGAAAGCAGAGGTTGGAGACTCAGGTGCCGAAGGACCCTTACAGAGAGCAGAGGTTGGAGACTGAGGTGCAGAAGGACTGTTGCAGAGAGCAGAGTTTGTAGACTGAGTTGCAGAAAAAGTGTTACAGCAGGCAGATTTTCGAGACTGTTGTGGAAAACGACTGATACAGAAAGCAGAGGTTGGATACTGGGGTGCATAAGGACCCTTTCAGAGAGCAGAGGTTGGAGACTGGGGTGGAGAAGAACTGTTGAAGAGAACAGAGGTTGGAGACTGGGGTGCAGAAGGATTGTTGAGTCGAGCAGAGTATCGAGACTGGGTTGTAGAAGGACTGTTGCAGAGAGCAGATGTTGGAGACTTGGGTGCTGAAGGACTGTTGTAGAGACCAGTGGTTGGAGACTGCAGTGCAGAAGCACTATTACAGAGAGCAGACTTTGGAGACTGGGGTGCAGTAATATTGTTGCAGAGAGCAGATTTTGGAGACTGGGGTGCAGAAGGATCGTTATAGAGAGCAGAGATTGAAGACTGTGGTGCAGGAGGACTTTTATAGAAAGCACAGGTTGAAGACTGGGGTGAAGTAGGACTTTTACAGAGAGCACAGGTTGGAGACTCATGTGCAGAAAATCTATTGCACCGAGCAAATTTTGGAGACTGGGTTGCAGAAGGAGTGTTGTAGAGAGCAAAGATTGGAGATTGAAAAATGCAGAAGGACCCTTACAGAGAGCAGAGTTTCGAGACTTCTTTACAGAAGTACTTTTACAGAGAGCAGAAGTTGGAGACAAGTGTGCAGAAGGATCTTACAGACAGCATAGGTGTGAGACTGGGGTGCAGAAGGACTGGTGCAGAGAGCAGTGGTTAGAGACTGGGGTGCAGAAGGATAGTTGAAGAGAGAAGAGTTTTGAGACTGGCGTCAAAAGGCCTGTTATACACAGCATAGGTTGGAGATTGAGGTGCAGAATGCCTGTTACAGAGAGCAGTGCTTGGAGACTGGGGTGCAGAAGGACAGTTACAGAAAGCAGAGTTTAATGAGTGGGTTGCAAAAGGATCTTACAGAGACAAAAGGTTGGAGACTGAGGTACATAAAGACTGTTACACAGAGAAGAGTTTTGAGACTTAGATGCAGAAGGATCGTTCCAGAGAGAAGAGTTTTCAGACTGAGGTGCAGAAGGACTGTTACTGAGAGAAGATGATGGAGACTGGGGTGGAGAAGGACTGTTGCAGAGAGCAGATGTTGGAGACTGGGGTGGAGAAGGACTGTTGTAGAGAGCAGATGTTTGAGACTGGGATTCAGAAGGACTGTTGCAGAGAGCAGAGGTTTAAGACTGGTGTGCACAAGGACTGTTGCAGAGAGCAGAGTTTGAAGAGTGAGGTGCAGAAGGACAGTTACATAGAGAAGAGTTTGAAGAGTGGGGTGCAGAAGGACTGATACAGAAAGCAGAGGTTGGAGACTGGGGTGCAGAAGGACCCTTACAGAGAACAGAGGTTGAAGACTGAGGTACAGAAGAACTGTTGTAGAGAACAAGGTTGGAGACTGGGGTGCAGAGGGTCTATTACAGAGGGCTGACGTTGGAGAGTGGGGTGCAGAAGGAATGTTACAGAGAGCAGAGTTTGGAAACTGGGGTGTAGAAAAATCTTACAGAGAGGAAAGTTTGGAGACTGGGGTGCAGAAGGATTGTGGCAGAGAGCAGACGTTAGAGACTTGGGTGCAGAAGGATCGTTGCAGAGAGTAGATTATGGAGACTGGGGTATAGAAGGACTGTTCTAAAGAGCAGAGGTTAAAGACTTGGGTGCAGAAGGATTGTTGCAGAGAGCAGTTGTTTAAGACTGAGGTGCATAAAAACTGTTACAGGGAGCAGTGTTTGGAGACTGGGGTGCAAAAGGACTGATACTGAGTGTAGAGTTTGGAGACTGGGGAGCAGAAAAATCTTACAGAGAGGAAAGTTTGGAGACTGGGGTGCAGGAAGATTGTTGCAAAGAGCAGACGTTGGAGATTGGGGTGCAGAAGGCCTGTTGCAGAGAGCAGTTTTTGAAGAGTGAGGTGCAGAAAAACTGTTACAGAGAGCAGTGTTTGGAGACTGAGGTGCAGAAGGACTGATGAAGAGTGCAGAGGTTGGAGACTGGGTGCAGAAGGACTGTGCAGAGTGCAGTGTTTCCAGACTGGGGTGCAGAACACTGTTGCAGAGTTTGGAGACTGCGGGGAAAGACTGTTACAGAGAGCAGAGGTTGAATCCTGGGGTGCAGAACGACGGATACAGAAAGCAGAGATTGGAGACTGGGGTGCAGAAGGACCGTTACAGAGAATAGAGTTTGGAGACTGTGGTATAGACGTACTGTTGCAGAGAGCAGAGGTTGGAGACTGGGGTGCAATAGGACTGTTGCAGAGAGCAGAGGTGGGAGAATGGGGTGCAGAAAAATCGTTGCAGAGAGAAGAGGTTGGAGACTGAGGTGCAGAAAACCTGTTACACAGAGAAGAGCTTGGAAACTGGGGAGCAGAAGGCCTGTAACATAGAGTAGCATTTGGAGACTGGGTGGCATAAGTATCTTACAGATAGAAGAGGTTGGTGACGGAGGTGCTGAAGGACTGTCAGAGAGAGCAGAGGTTGTAGACTTTGGTCCACAAAGATCGTTGCAGAGAGCTGAGTTTTCAGAATGAGGTTTAGAAAAACTGTTGCAGAGAGCAGATGTTGGAGACTGGGGTGCAGAAGAACTGTTGCAGAGAGAAGAGTTTGGAGACTTGGGTGTAAAAATCATTGCAGAGAGCAGAGGGTGGAGACTGGGGTGCCGAGGACTGTTACAGAGAGCAGACGTTGGCGACTGAGGTGCAGAAGGACTGTTACAGAGAGTAGATGTTGAAGACTAGGTGCAGAAAGACCTTTGCAAAGAGAAGAGGTTAAAGACTGAGGTGCAGAAGGACTATTGCAGAGTGCAGAGGTTGGAGACTTGGGTGTAGGACTGTTGCAGAGAGCAGAGGTTGAAGTTTGGGGTTCCCAGAGACTGTTGCAGCTAGCAGACGTTAGAGACTGAAATGCAGAAGGACAGTTACAGAGCACAGGTTGGAGATTGAGTGCAAAAGGACTGATAGAGAATGCAGAGGTTGGAGAGTGGGGTGCAGAAAGACCGTTACAGAGAGAAGAGTTTGGAAACTGCAGTACAGACGGACTGTTACAAAGAGCAGAGTTTGGAGACTTTTGTGCAGAAGAACTGTTACAGAGTGCAGAGTTTAAAGACTGGGTTGTATAAAGATCTTACATAGAGCAGAGTTGAGAGAATGAGGTGCAGAAGGACTGTTACAGAGAGCAGAATTAGGATACTGGCGTGCAGAAGTGTGGTTTAAGGGAGAAGAGTTTCAGACTGAGGTTCAGAAGGACTGTTGCAGAGAGCAGGTGTTCGAGACTGGGGTGCAGAAAGACTGTTGCAGAGAGGAGAGTTTGGAGACTGGGGTGCAGAAGGACTGTTATAGAGAGCAGAGTTTAAAGACTGGGTTGCTGAAGGATCTTACAGAGAGCAGAGGTTGGAGAATGAGGTGCAGGTGGACTGTTGCAGAGAGTATTGGTTTGAGACTGGGGTGCAGAAGGATCGTGCAGAGAGCATAGGTTTAAGACTGAGGTCAAGAAGGACGGTTACAAAGAGCAGACGTTGGAAACTGAGGTTTAGAAGGACTGTTACACATAGGAGAGTTTGGAGACTCAGGTGAAGAAGGACTGTTACAGGAAGCAGAGTTTGGAAATTGGGGTGCAGAAAGACTGTTACAGAGAGCAGAGGTTGTAGACTGCGGTATAGGACTGTTACCGAGAGCAGAGGTTGGAGACTGGAGTGCAGAAGGATTCTTACATAGAGCATAGGTTGGAGACTGAGGTGCACAAGGTTAGATACAGAGAAAAGAGTTTAGAGACTGGGGTTAAGACAGACTGATACAGAAAGCAGAGGTTGGAGACTGGGGTGTAGAAGGACCCTTACAAATAGCACAGGTTAACAACTGCGGTACAGAAGGTCTGTTACAGAGAGATGATCTTGGAGTCTGGGGAGCAGAAGTACTATTTCAGAGCACAGAGGTTGGAGACTGGGGTGCAGAAATAATGTTACAATAAGCTGAGTGTGGAAACTGGAGTGCAGAAGGATATTACAGATAGCAGAGGTTGGAGACTGTGGTGCAGAAGGACTGTTGCAGAGAGCAGATGTTGGAGACTGGGGTCCAGAAGGATCGTTGCAGAGAGCAGAGTTTGGAGACTGGGGTGGAGAAGTACTGTTGCAGAGAGCAGATATTGGAGACTGGGGTTAAGAAGGAATGTTACAGAGAGCAGGGTTTGATGACTGGGGTGAAGAAGGATAGTTACAGAGAGCAGAGTTTGGAGACTGGGGTGCAAAGGACTGTTTCAGAGAGCAGATGTTGGAGCCTGGGGTGGAGAAGAATCGTTTAAGAGAGAAGTGGTTAGAGACTGGAGTGAAGAAGTCCTGTTACAAAGAGCAGAGTTTAAAGACTGTTGTGCAGAACGACTGTTACAGAGTGCAGAGTTTAAAGACTGGGTGGATGAAGGGTCTTACAGAGAGCAGTGTTTGGAGACTGAGGTGTAGAAGGACTGTTTCAGAGAGCAGAGGTAGGAAACTGGGGTGCAGAAGGTCGTTGCAGAGAGCAGAGTTTTCAGACTGAGGTGCAGAATTGTTGCAGAGAGCAGATGTTAAAGACTGGGCTGCAGAAGGACTGTTGCAGAGTGCAGATGTTGGTAACTAGGGTGCAGAATGACTGTTTTAGAGAGCAGATGATGGAGACTGGGGTGCAGAGGACTGTTGCAGAGAGCAGAGTTTGGAGACTGAGGTGTGGAAGGCCTGTAACAGAGAGCAGAGTTTGGAGACTAAGATGCAGAAGGACTGTTACAGAGAGCAGAGGTTGGATACAGGGGTGCAGAAGGATCATACAGAGAGCAGAATTTGGAGACTGAGGTGCAGAAGCACTGTTGCATAGATCAGAGGTTGGAGACTGGCGTGCACTAGGATCATTGCAGAGAGCAAGGTTGGAGACTGGGGTGGAGAAGGATCGTTGTAGAGAGCAGATTTTGGAGTTTGGGTTGCTGAGGCCTGCTACAGAGAGTAGAGATTGGAGACTGGCCTGCAGAAGGCTTTTCACAAAGAGGAGGGGTGGGAGACTGAGGTGCACAAGTCCTGTTACTTAGAGTAGAGGTTGGAGAGTGGGGTGAAGAAGGATCGTGAAGAGAGCAGAGGTTTCAGGCTGAGGTGCAGAAGGACTGTTGTAGATATCAGAGGTTGGAGACTGGGGTGCAGAAGAACTGATACAGAAAGCGGAGTGTGGAGACTGGGGTGCAGAACGACCGTTACACAAAGCAGAGTTTTGAGACTGAGGTACACAAGGACTGTTAGAGAGGGCTGAGATTGGAGACTGGGGTGCAGAAGGAGTAATGCAGAAAAAAGAGTTTGGAGACTGGGGTGCCAAAGGACAGTTACAGAGAGCACAGATAGAGACTGGAGTGCAAAAGAAATGTTGCAGAGAGCAGAAGTTGGAGACTGGGGTGAAGAAGGAGCGTTGCAGAGAGCAGAAGATGGAGACTGAAGTGTGAAGAACTGTTACAGAGAGCAGAGTTTGGAGACTGGGGTGCAGAAAAACTGATACAGAAAGCAGGCGTTGGAGACTGGGGTGCAATAGGACCGTTACAGAGAGCAGATCTTGGAGACTGCGGTACAGAAGGACTGTTACAGAGAGCAGATGTTGGAGACTTGGGTGCAGAAGGACTGATGCAGAGAACAGAGTTTGGAAACTGGGGTGCAGAAGAAACTTTGCAGAGAGCAGAGGTTGGAGACAGAGGTGAAGAAGGATAGTTGCCGAGAGAAGAGGATGGAGACTTGGTTGCAGAAGGCCTTTTATAGAGTGCAGAGGTTGGAGAGTGGGGTGCAGAAGGCCGGTTACAGAGAGCAGAGTTTGGAG
>NW_027525371.1:0-20391 GCF_052094955.1 Ictidomys tridecemlineatus | reverse complement strand
TTCAGGTAATGATCAGTACACCATCCCACTTGGCTCGCCAAATCTCATTCTTCTAGGTGAAACCGTTCGTTGGCAGTATCTGTTTTCTCCTATAGGGATACATGTATTTGGACTCTAAAGCAAACACGGTTTGTGCTAGCTCTTTGAAACTTGACACAATAAAGCATTATCTCAGCACACACTTTTTCACCCAATCTAGATGAAACTTTCAGGTAATGATCAGTACACCAATCCCACTTGGCTCGCCAAATTTCGTTCTTCCAGGTGAAACCGTTCGTTGGCAGTAACCGGTTTCATTTTGAGGTTTCACTCTGTTTTCTCCTATAGGGATACATGTATTTGGAACTCTAAATCAAACACGGTTTGTGCTAGCTCTTTGAAACTTGACACCATAAAGCAGTTTCAAGTTCTATCTCTATGGTTTGTTTGCTGTTGATGTAGCCTTAAGCAGAGACTGGCGAGAATCACTTTCATGGAAAGGGCCTGCCAAGCTTCCAAAAAACTACGAGTTGCCTGAAATCTCAGCACACACTTTTTCACCCAATCTTGATGAAACTTTCAGGTAATGATCAGTACACCAATCCCACTTGGCTCACCAAATTTCGTTCTTCTAGGTGAAACCGTTCGTTGGCAGTAACCGGTTTAATTTTGAGGTTCCACTCTGTTTTCTCCTATAGGGATACATGTTTTTGGAACTCTAAATCAAACACGGTTTGTGCTAGCTCCTTGAAACTTGACAAAATAAAGCAGTTTCAAGTTCTATCTCTATGGTTTGTTTGCTGTTGATGTAGCCCTAAGCAGAGACTGGCGAGAATCACTTTCATGGAAAGGGCCTGCCAAGCTTCCAAAAAACTACGAGTTGCATGAAATCTCAGCACACACTTTTTCACCCAATCTTGATGAAACTTTCAGGTAATGATCAGTACACCAATCCCACTTGGCTCGCCAAATCTCGTTCTTCTAGGTTAAACCGTTCGTTGGCAGTAACCGGTTTCATTTTGAGGTTTCACTCTGTTTTCTCCTATAGGGATACATGTATTTGGACTCTAAATCAAACACGGTTTGTGCTAGCTCTTTGAAACTTAACACAATAAAGCAGTTTCAAGTTCTATCTCTATGGTTTGTTTGCTGTTGATGTAGCCCTAAGCAGAGACTGGCGAGAATCACTTTCATGGAAAGGGCCTACCAAGCTTCCAAAAAACTACGAGTTGCCTGAAATCTCAGCACACACTTTTTCACCCAATCTTGATGAAACTTTCAGGTAATGATCAGTACACCAATCCCACTTGGCTCGCCAAATTTCGTTCTTCTAGGTGAAACCGTTCGTTGGCAGTAACCGGTTTCATTTTGAGGTTTCACTCTGTTTTCTCCTATAGGGATACATGTATTTGGACTCTAAATCAAACACGGTTTGTGCTAGCTCTTTGAAACTTGACACCATAAAGCAGTTTCAAGTTCTATCTCTATGGTTTGTTTGCTGTTGATGTAGCCCTAAGCAGAGACTGGCGAGAATCACTTTCATGGAAAGGGCCTGCCAAGCTTCCAAAAAACTACGAGTTGCCTGAAATCTCAGCACACACTTTTTCACCCAATCTTGATGAAACTTTCAGGTAATGATCAGTACACCAATCCCACTTGGCTCACTAAATTTTGGTCTTCTAGGTGAAACCGTTCGTTGGCAGTAACCGGTTTCATTTTGAGGTTTCACTCTGTTTTCTCCTATAGGGATACATGTATTTGGAACTCTAAATCAAACACGGTTTGTGCTAGCTCTTTGAAACTTGACACCATAAAGCAGTTTCAAGTTCTATCACTATGGTTTGTTTGCTGTTGATGTAGCTCTAAGCAGAGACTGGCGAGAATCACTTTCATGGAAAGGGCCTGCCAAGCTTCCAAAAAACTACGAGTTGCCTGAAATCTCAGCACACACTTTTTCACCCAATCTTGATGAAACTTTCAGGTAATGATCAGTACACCAATCCCACTTGGCTCGCCAAATCTCATTCTTCTAGGTGAAACCGTTCGTTGGCAGTAACCGGTTTCATTTTGAGGTTTCACTCTGTTTTCTCCTATAGGGATACATGTATTTGGACTCTAAAGCAAACACGGTTTGTGCTAGCTCTTTGAAACTTGACACAATAAAGCAGTTTCAAGTTCTATCTCTATGGTTTGTTTGCTGTTGATGTAGCCCTAAGCAGAGACTGGCGAGAATCACTTTCATGGAAAGGGCCTACCAAGCTTCCAAAAAACTACGAGTTGCCTGAAATCTCAGCACACACTTTTTCACCCAATCTTGATGAAACTTTCAGGTAATGATCAGTACACCAATCCCACTTGGCTCGCCAAATTTCGTTCTTCTAGGTGAAACCGTTCGTTGGCAGTAACCGGTTTCATTTTGAGGTTTCACTCTGTTTTCTCCTATAGGGATACATGTATTTGGACTCTAAATCAAACACGGTTTGTGCTAGCTCTTTGAAACTTGACACCATAAAGCAGTTTCAAGTTCTATCTCTATGGTTTGTTTGCTGTTGATGTAGCCCTAAGCAGAGACTGGCGAGAATCACTTTCATGGAAAGGGCCTGCCAAGCTTCCAAAAAACTACGAGTTGCCTGAAATCTCAGCACACACTTTTTCACCCAATCTTGATGAAACTTTCAGGTAATGATCAGTACACCAATCCCACTTGGCTCACTAAATTTTGGTCTTCTAGGTGAAACCGTTCGTTGGCAGTAACCGGTTTCATTTTGAGGTTTCACTCTGTTTTCTCCTATAGGGATACATGTATTTGGAACTCTAAATCAAACACGGTTTGTGCTAGCTCTTTGAAACTTGACACCATAAAGCAGTTTCAAGTTCTATCACTATGGTTTGTTTGCTGTTGATGTAGCTCTAAGCAGAGACTGGCGAGAATCACTTTCATGGAAAGGGCCTGCCAAGCTTCCAAAAAACTACGAGTTGCCTGAAATCTCAGCACACACTTTTTCACCCAATCTTGATGAAACTTTCAGGTAATGATCAGTACACCAATCCCACTTGGCTCGCCAAATCTCATTCTTCTAGGTGAAACCGTTCGTTGGCAGTAACCGGTTTCATTTTGAGGTTTCACTCTGTTTTCTCCTATAGGGATACATGTATTTGGAACTCTAAATCAAACACGGTTTGTGCTAGCTCTTTGAAACTTGACACCATAAAGCAGTTTCAAGTTCTATCACTATGGTTTGTTTGCTGTTGATGTAGCTCTAAGCAGAGACTGGCGAGAATCACTTTCATGGAAAGGGCCTGCCAAGCTTCCAAAAAACTACGAGTTGCCTGAAATCTCAGCACACACTTTTTCACCCAATCTTGATGAAACTTTCAGGTAATGATCAGTACACCAATCCCACTTGGCTCGCCAAATCTCATTCTTCTAGGTGAAACCGTTCGTTGGCAGTAACCGGTTTCATTTTGAGGTTTCACTCTGTTTTCTCCTATAGGGATACATGTATTTGGACTCTAAAGCAAACACGGTTTGTGCTAGCTCTTTGAAACTTGACACAATAAAGCAGTTTCAAGTTCTATCTCTATGGTTTGTTTGCTGTTGATGTAGCCCTAAGCAGAGACTGGCGAGAATCACTTTCATGGAAAGGGCCTACCAAGCTTCCAAAAAACTACGAGTTGCCTGAAATCTCAGCACACACTTTTTCACCCAATCTTGATGAAACTTTCAGGTAATGATCAGTACACCAATCCCACTTGGCTCGCCAAATTTCGTTCTTCTAGGTGAAACCGTTCCTTGGCAGTAACCGGTTTCATTTTGAGGTTTCACTCTGTTTTCTCCTATAGGGATACATGTATTTGGAACTCTAAATCAAACACGGTTTGTGCTTGCTCTTTGAAACTTGACACCATAAAGCAGTTTCAAGTTCTATCTCTATGGTTTGTTTGCTGTTGATGTAGCCCTAAGCAGAGACTGGCGAGAATCACTTTCATGGAAAGGGCCTGCCAAGCTTCCAAAAAACTACGAGTTGCCTGAAATCTCAGCACACACTTTTTCAGCCAATCTTGATGAAACTTTCAGGAAATGATCAGTACACCAATCCCACTTGGCTCACCAAATTTCGTTCTTCTAGGTGAAACCGTTCGTTGGCAGTAACCGGTTTAATTTTGAGGTTCCACTCTGTTTTCTCCTATAGGGATACATGTTTTTGGAACTCTAAATCAAACACGGTTTGTGCTAGCTCCTTGAAACTTGACAAAATAAAGCAGTTTCAAGTTCTATCTCTATGGTTTGTTTGCTGTTGATGTAGCCCTAAGCAGAGACTGGCGAGAATCACTTTCATGGAAAGGGCCTGCCAAGCTTCCAAAAAACTACGAGTTGCCTGAAATCTCAGCACACACTTTTTCACCCAATCTTGATGAAACTTTCAGGTAATGATCAGTACACCAATCCCACTTGGCTCGCCAAATCTCGTTCTTCTAGGTGAAACCGTTCGTTGGCAGTAACCGGTTTCATTTTGAGGTTTCACTCTGTTTTCTCCTATAGGGATACAAGTATTTGGACTCTAAATCAAACACGGTTTGTGCTAGCTCTTTGAAACTTGACACAATAAAGCAGTTTCAAGTTCTATCTCTATGGTTTGTTTGCTGTTGATGTAGCCCTAAGCAGAGACTGGCGAGAATCACTTTCATGGAAAGGGCCTGCCAAGCTTCCAAAAAACTACGAGTTGCCTGAAATCTCAGCACACACTTTTTCACCCAATCTTGATGAAACTTTCAGGTAATGATCAGTACACCAATCCCACTTGGCTCGCCAAATCTCATTCTTCTAGGTGAAACCGTTCGTTGGCAGTAACCGGTTTCATTTTGAGGTTTCACTCTGTTTTCTCCTATAGGGATACATGTATTTGGACTCTAAATCAAACACGGTTTGTGCTAGCTCTTTGAAACTTGACACAATAAAGCAGTTTCAAGTTCTATCTCTATGGTTTGTTTGCTGTTGATGTAGCCCTAAGCAGAGACTGGCGAGAATCACTTTCATGGAAAGGGCCTACCAAGCTTCCAAAAAACTACGAGTTGCCTGAAATCTCAGCACACACTTTTTCACCCAATCTTGATGAAACTTTCAGGTAATGATCAGTACACCAATCCCACTTGGCTCGCCAAATTTCGTTCTTCCAGGTGAAACCGTTCGTTGGCAGTAACCGGTTTCATTTTGAGGTTTCACTCTGTTTTCTCCTATAGGGATACATGTATTTGGAACTCTAAATCAAACACGGTTTGTGCTAGCTCTTTTAAACTTGACACCATAAAGCAGTTTCAAGTTCTATCTCTATGGTTTGTTTGCTGTTGATGTAGCCTTAAGCAGAGACTGGCGAGAATCACTTTCATGGAAAGGGCCTGCCAAGCTTCCAAAAAACTACGAGTTGCCTGAAATCTCAGCACACACTTTTTCACCCAATCTTGATGAAACTTTCAGGAAATGATCAGTACACCAATCCCACTTGGCTCACCAAATTTCGTTCTTCTAGGTGAAACCGTTCGTTGGCAGTAACCGGTTTAATTTTGAGGTTCCACTCTGTTTTCTCCTATAGGGATACATGTTTTTGGAACTCTAAATCAAACACGGTTTGTGCTAGCTCCTTGAAACTTGACAAAATAAAGCAGTTTCAAGTTCTATCTCTATGGTTTGTTTGCTGTTGATGTAGCCCTAAGCAGAGACTGGCGAGAATCACTTTCATGGAAAGGGCCTACCAAGCTTCCAAAAAACTACGAGTTGCCTGAAATCTCAGCACACACTTTTTCACCCAATCTTGATGAAACTTTCAGGTAATGATCAGTACACCAATCCCACTTGGCTCGCCAAATTTCGTTCTTCTAGGTGAAACCGTTCGTTGGCAGTAACCGGTTTCATTTTGAGGTTTCACTCTGTTTTCTCCTATAGGGATACATGTATTTGGACTCTAAATCAAACACGGTTTGTGCTAGCTCTTTGAAACTTGACACCATAAAGCAGTTTCAAGTTCTATCTCTATGGTTTGTTTGCTGTTGATGTAGCCCTAAGCAGAGACTGGCGAGAATCAGTTTCATGGAAAGGGCCTGCCAAGCTTCCAAAAAACAACGAGTTGCCTGAAATCTCAGCACACACTTTTTCAGCCAATCTTGATGAAACTTTCAGGAAATGATCAGTACACCAATCCCACTTGGCTCACCAAATTTCGTTCTTCTAGGTGAAACCGTTCGTTGGCAGTAACCGGTTTAATTTTGAGGTTCCACTCTGTTTTCTCCTATAGGGATACATGTTTTTGGAACTCTAAATCAAACACGGTTTGTGCTAGCTCCTTGAAACTTGACAAAATAAAGCAGTTTCAAGTTCTATCTCTATGGTTTGTTTGCTGTTGATGTAGCCCTAAGCAGAGACTGGCGAGAATCACTTTCATGGAAAGGGCCTGCCAAGCTTCCAAAAAACTACGAGTTGCCTGAAATCTCAGCACACACTTTTTCACCCAATCTTGATGAAACTTTCAGGTAATGATCAGTACACCAATCCCACTTGGCTCGCCAAATCTCGTTCTTCTAGGTGAAACCGTTCGTTGGCAGTAACCGGTTTCATTTTGAGGTTTCACTCTGTTTTCTCCTATAGGGATACAAGTATTTGGACTCTAAATCAAACACGGTTTGTGCTAGCTCTTTGAAACTTGACACAATAAAGCAGTTTCAAGTTCTATCTCTATGGTTTGTTTGCTGTTGATGTAGCCCTAAGCAGAGACTGGCGAGAATCACTTTCATGGAAAGGGCCTGCCAAGCTTCCAAAAAACTACGAGTTGCCTGAAATCTCAGCACACACTTTTTCACCCAATCTTGATGAAACTTTCAGGTAATGATCAGTACACCAATCCCACTTGGCTCGCCAAATCTCATTCTTCTAGGTGAAACCGTTCGTTGGCAGTAACCGGTTTCATTTTGAGGTTTCACTCTGTTTTCTCCTATAGGGATACATGTATTTGGACTCTAAATCAAACACGGTTTGTGCTAGCTCTTTGAAACTTGACACAATAAAGCAGTTTCAAGTTCTATCTCTATGGTTTGTTTGCTGTTGATGTAGCCCTAAGCAGAGACTGGCGAGAATCACTTTCATGGAAAGGGCCTGCCAAGCTTCCAAAAAACTACGAGTTGCCTGAAATCTCAGCACACACTTTTTCACCCAATCTTGATGAAACTTTCAGGTAATGATCAGTACACCAATCCCACTTGGCTCGCCAAATCTCGTTCTTCTAGGTGAAACCGTTCGTTGGCAGTAACCGGTTTCATTTTGAGGTTTCACTCTGTTTTCTCCTATAGGGATACAAGTATTTGGACTCTAAATCAAACACGGTTTGTGCTAGCTCTTTGAAACTTGACACAATAAAGCAGTTTCAAGTTCTATCTCTATGGTTTGTTTGCTGTTGATGTAGCCCTAAGCAGAGACTGGCGAGAATCACTTTCATGGAAAGGGCCTGCCAAGCTTCCAAAAAACTACGAGTTGCCTGAAATCTCAGCACACACTTTTTCACCCAATCTTGATGAAACTTTCAGGTAATGATCAGTACACCAATCCCACTTGGCTCGCCAAATCTCATTCTTCTAGGTGAAACCGTTCGTTGGCAGTAACCGGTTTTCATTTTGAGGTTTCACTCTGTTTTCTCCTATAGGGATACATGTATTTGGACTCTAAATCAAACACGGTTTGTGCTAGCTCTTTGAAACTTGACACAATAAAGCAGTTTCAAGTTCTATCTCTATGGTTTGTTTGCTGTTGATGTAGCCCTAAGCAGAGACTGGCGAGAATCACTTTCATGGAAAGGGCCTACCAAGCTTCCAAAAAACTACGAGTTGCCTGAAATCTCAGCACACACTTTTTCACCCAATCTTGATGAAACTTTCAGGTAATGATCAGTACACCAATCCCACTTGGCTCGCCAAATTTCGTTCTTCCAGGTGAAACCGTTCGTTGGCAGTAACCGGTTTCATTTTGAGGTTTCACTCTGTTTTCTCCTATAGGGATACATGTATTTGGAACTCTAAATCAAACACGGTTTGTGCTAGCTCTTTTAAACTTGACACCATAAAGCAGTTTCAAGTTCTATCTCTATGGTTTGTTTGCTGTTGATGTAGCCTTAAGCAGAGACTGGCGAGAATCACTTTCATGGAAAGGGCCTGCCAAGCTTCCAAAAAACTACGAGTTGCCTGAAATCTCAGCACACACTTTTTCACCCAATCTTGATGAAACTTTCAGGAAATGATCAGTACACCAATCCCACTTGGCTCACCAAATTTCGTTCTTCTAGGTGAAACCGTTCGTTGGCAGTAACCGGTTTAATTTTGAGGTTCCACTCTGTTTTCTCCTATAGGGATACATGTTTTTGGAACTCTAAATCAAACACGGTTTGTGCTAGCTCCTTGAAACTTGACAAAATAAAGCAGTTTCAAGTTCTATCTCTATGGTTTGTTTGCTGTTGATGTAGCCCTAAGCAGAGACTGGCGAGAATCACTTTCATGGAAAGGGCCTACCAAGCTTCCAAAAAACTACGAGTTGCCTGAAATCTCAGCACACACTTTTTCACCCAATCTTGATGAAACTTTCAGGTAATGATCAGTACACCAATCCCACTTGGCTCGCCAAATTTCGTTCTTCTAGGTGAAACCGTTCGTTGGCAGTAACCGGTTTCATTTTGAGGTTTCACTCTGTTTTCTCCTATAGGGATACATGTATTTGGACTCTAAATCAAACACGGTTTGTGCTAGCTCTTTGAAACTTGACACCATAAAGCAGTTTCAAGTTCTATCTCTATGGTTTGTTTGCTGTTGATGTAGCCCTAAGCAGAGACTGGCGAGAATCAGTTTCATGGAAAGGGCCTGCCAAGCTTCCAAAAAACAACGAGTTGCCTGAAATCTCAGCACACACTTTTTCAGCCAATCTTGATGAAACTTTCAGGAAATGATCAGTACACCAATCCCACTTGGCTCACCAAATTTCGTTCTTCTAGGTGAAACCGTTCGTTGGCAGTAACCGGTTTAATTTTGAGGTTCCACTCTGTTTTCTCCTATAGGGATACATGTTTTTGGAACTCTAAATCAAACACGGTTTGTGCTAGCTCCTTGAAACTTGACAAAATAAAGCAGTTTCAAGTTCTATCTCTATGGTTTGTTTGCTGTTGATGTAGCCCTAAGCAGAGACTGGCGAGAATCACTTTCATGGAAAGGGCCTGCCAAGCTTCCAAAAAACTACGAGTTGCCTGAAATCTCAGCACACACTTTTTCACCCAATCTTGATGAAACTTTCAGGTAATGATCAGTACACCAATCCCACTTGGCTCGCCAAATCTCGTTCTTCTAGGTGAAACCGTTCGTTGGCAGTAACCGGTTTCATTTTGAGGTTTCACTCTGTTTTCTCCTATAGGGATACAAGTATTTGGACTCTAAATCAAACACGGTTTGTGCTAGCTCTTTGAAACTTGACACAATAAAGCAGTTTCAAGTTCTATCTCTATGGTTTGTTTGCTGTTGATGTAGCCCTAAGCAGAGACTGGCGAGAATCACTTTCATGGAAAGGGCCTGCCAAGCTTCCAAAAAACTACGAGTTGCCTGAAATCTCAGCACACACTTTTTCACCCAATCTTGATGAAACTTTCAGGTAATGATCAGTACACCAATCCCACTTGGCTCGCCAAATCTCATTCTTCTAGGTGAAACCGTTCGTTGGCAGTAACCGGTTTCATTTTGAGGTTTCACTCTGTTTTCTCCTATAGGGATACATGTATTTGGACTCTAAATCAAACACGGTTTGTGCTAGCTCTTTGAAACTTGACACAATAAAGCAGTTTCAAGTTCTATCTCTATGGTTTGTTTGCTGTTGATGTAGCCCTAAGCAGAGACTGGCGAGAATCACTTTCATGGAAAGGGCCTACCAAGCTTCCAAAAAACTACGAGTTGCCTGAAATCTCAGCACACACTTTTTCACCCAATCTAGATGAAACTTTCAGGTAATGATCAGTACACCAATCCCACTTGGCTCGCCAAATTTCGTTCTTCCAGGTGAAACCGTTCGTTGGCAGTAACCGGTTTCATTTTGAGGTTTCACTCTGTTTTCTCCTATAGGGATACATGTATTTGGAACTCTAAATCAAACACGGTTTGTGCTAGCTCTTTGAAACTTGACACCATAAAGCAGTTTCAAGTTCTATCTCTATGGTTTGTTTGCTGTTGATGTAGCCTTAAGCAGAGACTGGCGAGAATCACTTTCATGGAAAGGGCCTGCCAAGCTTCCAAAAAACTACGAGTTGCCTGAAATCTCAGCACACACTTTTTCACCCAATCTTGATGAAACTTTCAGGAAATGATCAGTACACCAATCCCACTTGGCTCACCAAATTTCGTTCTTCTAGGTGAAACCGTTCGTTGGCAGTAACCGGTTTAATTTTGAGGTTCCACTCTGTTTTCTCCTATAGGGATACATGTTTTTGGAACTCTAAATCAAACACGGTTTGTGCTAGCTCCTTGAAACTTGACAAAATAAAGCAGTTTCAAGTTCTATCTCTATGGTTTGTTTGCTGTTGATGTAGCCCTAAGCAGAGACTGGCGAGAATCACTTTCATGGAAAGGGCCTGCCAAGCTTCCAAAAAACTACGAGTTGCATGAAATCTCAGCACACACTTTTTCACCCAATCTTGATGAAACTTTCAGGTAATGATCAGTACACCAATCCCACTTGGCTCGCCAAATCTCGTTCTTCTAGGTTAAACCGTTCGTTGGCAGTAACCGGTTTCATTTTGAGGTTTCACTCTGTTTTCTCCTATAGGGATACATGTATTTGGACTCTAAATCAAACACGGTTTGTGCTAGCTCTTTGAAACTTAACACAATAAAGCAGTTTCAAGTTCTATCTCTATGGTTTGTTTGCTGTTGATGTAGCCCTAAGCAGAGACTGGCGAGAATCACTTTCATGGAAAGGGCCTACCAAGCTTCCAAAAAACTACGAGTTGCCTGAAATCTCAGCACACACTTTTTCACCCAATCTTGATGAAACTTTCAGGTAATGATCAGTACACCAATCCCACTTGGCTCGCCAAATTTCGTTCTTCTAGGTGAAACCGTTCGTTGGCAGTAACCGGTTTCATTTTGAGGTTTCACTCTGTTTTCTCCTATAGGGATACATGTATTTGGACTCTAAATCAAACACGGTTTGTGCTAGCTCTTTGAAACTTGACACCATAAAGCAGTTTCAAGTTCTATCTCTATGGTTTGTTTGCTGTTGATGTAGCCCTAAGCAGAGACTGGCGAGAATCACTTTCATGGAAAGGGCCTGCCAAGCTTCCAAAAAACTACGAGTTGCCTGAAATCTCAGCACACACTTTTTCACCCAATCTTGATGAAACTTTCAGGTAATGATCAGTACACCAATCCCACTTGGCTCACTAAATTTTGGTCTTCTAGGTGAAACCGTTCGTTGGCAGTAACCGGTTTCATTTTGAGGTTTCACTCTGTTTTCTCCTATAGGGATACATGTATTTGGAACTCTAAATCAAACACGGTTTGTGCTAGCTCTTTGAAACTTGACACCATAAAGCAGTTTCAAGTTCTATCACTATGGTTTGTTTGCTGTTGATGTAGCTCTAAGCAGAGACTGGCGAGAATCACTTTCATGGAAAGGGCCTGCCAAGCTTCCAAAAAACTACGAGTTGCCTGAAATCTCAGCACACACTTTTTCACCCAATCTTGATGAAACTTTCAGGTAATGATTAGTACACCAATCCCACTTGGCTCACCAAATTTCGTTCTTCTAGGTGAAACCGTTCGTTGGCAGTAACCGGTTTCATTTTGAGGTTCCACTGTGTTTTCTACTATAAGGATACATGTATTTGGAACTCTAAATCAAAAACGGTTTGTGCTAGCTCCTTGAAACTTGACACAATAAAGCAGTTTCAAGTTCTATCTCTATGGTTTGTTTGCTGTTGATGTAGCCCTAAGCAGAGACTGGCGAGAATCACTTTCATGGAAAGGGCCTGCCAAGCTTCCAAAAAACTACGAGTTGCCTGAAATCTCAGCACACACTTTTTCACCCAATCTTGATGAAACTTTCAGGTAATGATCAGTACACCAATCCCACTTGGCTCGCAAAATTTCCTTCTTCTAGGTGAAACCGTTCGTTTTCAGTAACCGGTTTCATTTGGAGGTTTCACTCTGTTTTCTCCTATAGGGATACATGTATTTGGAACTCTAAATCAAACACGGTTTGTGCTAGCTCTTTGAAACTTGACACCATAAAGCAGTTTCAAGTTCTATCTCTATGGTTTGTTTGCTGTTGATGTAGCCCTAAGCAGAGACTGGCGAGAATCACTTTCATGGAAAGGGCTTGCCAAGCTTCCAAATAACGAGTTGCCTGAAATCTCAGCACACACTTTTTCACCCAATCTTGATGAAACTTTCAGGTAATGATCAGTACACCAATCCCACTTGGCTCACCAAATCTCGTTCTTCTAGGTGAAACCGTTCGTTGGAAGTAACCGGTTTCATTTTGAGGTTTCACTCTGTTTTCTCCTATAGGGATACATGTATTTGAAACTCTAAATCAAACACGGTTTGTGCTAGCTCTTTGAAACTTGACACCATAAAGCAGTTTCAAGTTCTATCTCTATGGTTTGTTTGCTGTTGATGTAGCCCTAAGCAGAGACTGGCGAGAATCACTTTCATGGAAAGGGCCTGCCAAGCTTCCAAAAAACTACGAGTTGCCTGAAATCTCAGCACACACTTTTTCACCCAATCTTGATGAAACTTTCAGGTAATGATCAGTACACCAATCCCACTTGGCTCGCCAAATCTCGTTCTTCTAGGTTAAACCGTTCGTTGGCAGTAACCGGTTTCATTTTGAGGTTTCACTCTGTTTTCTCCTATAGGGATACATGTATTTGGACTCTAAATCAAACACGGTTTGTGCTAGCTCTTTGAAACTTAACACAATAAAGCAGTTTCAAGTTCTATCTCTATGGTTTGTTTGCTGTTGATGTAGCCCTAATCAGAGACTGGCGAGAATCACTTTCATGGAAAGGGCCTACCAAGCTTCCAAAAAACTACGAGTTGCCTGAAATCTCAGCACACACTTTTTCACCCAATCTTGATGAAACTTTCAGGTAATGATCAGTACACCAATCCCACTTGGCTCGCCAAATTTCGTTCTTCTAGGTGAAACCGTTCGTTGGCAGTAACCGGTTTCATTTTGAGGTTTCACTCTGTTTTCTCCTATAGGGATACATGTATTTGGACTCTAAATCAAACACGGTTTGTGCTAGCTCTTTGAAACTTGACACCATAAAGCAGTTTCAAGTTCTATCTCTATGGTTTGTTTGCTGTTGATGTAGCCCTAAGCAGAGACTGGCGAGAATCAGTTTCATGGAAAGGGCCTGCCAAGCTTCCAAAAAACTACGAGTTGCCTGAAATCTCAGCACACACTTTTTCACCCAATCTTGATGAAACTTTCAGGTAATGATCAGTACACCAATCCCACTTGGCTCGCCAAATTTCGTTCTTCTAGGTGAAACCGTTCCTTGGCAGGAACCGGTTTCATTTTGAGGTTTCACTCTGTTTTCTCCTATAGGGATACATGTATTTGGAACTCTAAATCAAACACGGTTTGTGCTAGCTCTTTAAAACTTGACACAAGAAAGCAGTTTCAAGTTCTATCTCTATGGTTTGTTTGCTGTGGATGTAGCCCTAAGCAGAGACTGGCGAGAATCACTTTCATGGAAAGGGCCTGCCAAGCTTCCAAAAAACTACGAGTTGCCTGAAATCTCAGCACACACTTTTTCACCCAATCTTGATGAAACTTTCAGGTAATGATCAGTACACCAATCCCACTTGGCTCACTAAATTTTGGTCTTCTAGGTGAAACCGTTCGTTGGCAGTAACCGGTTTCATTTTGAGGTTTCACTCTGTTTTCTCCTATAGGGATACATGTATTTGGAACTCTAAATCAAACACGGTTTGTGCTAGCTCTTTGAAACTTGACACCATAAAGCAGTTTCAAGTTCTATCACTATGGTTTGTTTGCTGTTGATGTAGCTCTAAGCAGAGACTGGCGAGAATCACTTTCATGGAAAGGGCCTGCCAAGCTTCCAAAAAACTACGAGTTGCCTGAAATCTCAGCACACACTTTTTCACCCAATCTTGATGAAACTTTCAGGTAATGATTAGTACACCAATCCCACTTGGCTCACCAAATTTCGTTCTTCTAGGTGAAACCGTTCGTTGGCAGTAACCGGTTTCATTTTGAGGTTCCACTGTGTTTTCTACTATAAGGATACATGTATTTGGAACTCTAAATCAAAAACGGTTTGTGCTAGCTCCTTGAAACTTGACACAATAAAGCAGTTTCAAGTTCTATCTCTATGGTTTGTTTGCTGTTGATGTAGCCCTAAGCAGAGACTGGCGAGAATCACTTTCATGGAAAGGGCTTGCCAAGCTTCCAAATAACGAGTTGCCTGAAATCTCAGCACACACTTTTTCACCCAATCTTGATGAAACTTTCAGGTAATGATCAGTACACCAATCCCACTTGGCTCACCAAATCTCGTTCTTCTAGGTGAAACCGTTGGTTGGCAGTAACCGGTTTCATTTTGAGGTTTCACTCTGTTTTCTCCTATAGGGATACATGTATTTGGACTCTAAATCAAACACGGTTTGTGCTAGCTCTTTGAAACTTAACACAATAAAGCAGTTTCAAGTTCTATCTCTATGGTTTGTTTGCTGTTGATGTAGCCCTAATCAGAGACTGGCGAGAATCACTTTCATGGAAAGGGCCTACCAAGCTTCCAAAAAACTACGAGTTGCCTGAAATCTCAGCACACACTTTTTCACCCAATCTTGATGAAACTTTCAGGTAATGATCAGTACACCAATCCCACTTGGCTCGCCAAATTTCGTTCTTCTAGGTGAAACCGTTCGTTGGCAGTAACCGGTTTCATTTTGAGGTTTCACTCTGTTTTCTCCTATAGGGATACATGTATTTGGACTCTAAATCAAACACGGTTTGTGCTAGCTCTTTGAAACTTGACACCATAAAGCAGTTTCAAGTTCTATCTCTATGGTTTGTTTGCTGTTGATGTAGCCCTAAGCAGAGACTGGCGAGAATCAGTTTCATGGAAAGGGCCTACCAAGCTTCCAAAAAACTACGAGTTGCCTGAAATCTCAGCACACACTTTTTCACCCAATCTTGATGAAACTTTCAGGTAATGATCAGTACACCAATCCCACTTGGCTCGCCAAATTTCGTTCTTCTAGGTGAAACCGTTCCTTGGCAGGAACCGGTTTCATTTTGAGGTTTCACTCTGTTTTCTCCTATAGGGATACATGTATTTGGAACTCTAAATCAAACACGGTTTGTGCTAGCTCTTTAAAACTTGACACAAGAAAGCAGTTTCAAGTTCTATCTCTATGGTTTGTTTGCTGTGGATGTAGCCCTAAGCAGAGACTGGCGAGAATCACTTTCATGGAAAGGGCCTGCCAAGCTTCCAAAAAACTACGAGTTGCCTGAAATCTCAGCACACACTTTTTCACCCAATCTTGATGAAACTTTCAGGTAATGATCAGTACACCAATCCCACTTGGCTCACTAAATTTTGGTCTTCTAGGTGAAACCGTTCGTTGGCAGTAACCGGTTTCATTTTGAGGTTTCACTCTGTTTTCTCCTATAGGGATACATGTATTTGGAACTCTAAATCAAACACGGTTTGTGCTAGCTCTTTGAAACTTGACACCATAAAGCAGTTTCAAGTTCTATCACTATGGTTTGTTTGCTGTTGATGTAGCTCTAAGCAGAGACTGGCGAGAATCACTTTCATGGAAAGGGCCTGCCAAGCTTCCAAAAAACTACGAGTTGCCTGAAATCTCAGCACACACTTTTTCACCCAATCTTGATGAAACTTTCAGGTAATGATTAGTACACCAATCCCACTTGGCTCACCAAATTTCGTTCTTCTAGGTGAAACCGTTCGTTGGCAGTAACCGGTTTCATTTTGAGGTTCCACTGTGTTTTCTACTATAAGGATACATGTATTTGGAACTCTAAATCAAAAACGGTTTGTGCTAGCTCCTTGAAACTTGACACAATAAAGCAGTTTCAAGTTCTATCTCTATGGTTTGTTTGCTGTTGATGTAGCCCTAAGCAGAGACTGGCGAGAATCACTTTCATGGAAAGGGCCTGCCAAGCTTCCAAAAAACTACGAGTTGCCTGAAATCTCAGCACACACTTTTTCACCCAATCTTGATGAAACTTTCAGGTAATGATCAGTACACCAATCCCACTTGGCTCGCAAAATTTCCTTCTTCTAGGTGAAACCGTTCGTTTTCAGTAACCGGTTTCATTTGGAGGTTTCACTCTGTTTTCTCCTATAGGGATACATGTATTTGGAACTCTAAATCAAACAGGGTTTGTGCTAGCTCTTTGAAACTTGACACCATAAAGCAGTTTCAAGTTCTATCTCTATGGTTTGTTTGCTGTTGATGTAGCCCTAAGCAGAGACTGGCGAGAATCACTTTCATGGAAAGGGCCTGCCAAGCTTCCAAAAAACTACGAGTTGCCTGAAATCTCAGCACACACTTTTTCACCCAATCTTGATGAAACTTTCAGGTAATGATCAGTACACCAATCCCACTTGGCTCGCCAAATTTCGTTCTTCTAGGTGAAACCGTTCGTTGGCAGTAACCGGTTTCATTTTGAGGTTTCACTCTGTTTTCTCCTATAGGGATACATGTATTTGGACTCTAAATCAAACACGGTTTGTGCTAGCTCTTTGAAACTTGACACCATAAAGCAGTTTCAAGTTCTCTCTCTATGGTTTGTTTGCTGTTGATGTAGCCCTAAGCAGAGACTGGCGAGAATCACTTTCATGGAAAGGGCCTGCCAAGCTTCCAAAAAACTACGAGTTGCCTGAAATCTCAGCACACACTTTTTCACCCAATCTAGATGAAACTTTCAGGTAATGATCAGTACACCAATCCCACTTGGCTCGCCAAATTTCGTTCTTCTCGGTGAAACCGTTCCTTGGCAGTAACCGGTTTCATTTGGAGGTTTCACTCTGTTTTCTCCTATAGGGATACATGTATTTGGAACTCTAAATCAAACACGGTTTGTGCTAGCTCTTTGAAACTTGACACCATAAAGCAGTTTCAAGTTCTATCTCTATGGTTTGTTTGCTGTTGATGTAGCCCTAAGCAGAGACTGGCGAGAATCACTTTCATGGAAAGGGCCTGCCAAGCTTCCAAAAAACTACGAGTTGCCTGAAATCTCAGCACACACTTTTTCACCCAATCTTGATGAAACTTTCAGGTAATGATCAGTACACCAATCCCACTTGGCTCACCAAATTTCGTTCTTCTAGGTGAAACTGTTCGTTGGCAGTAACCAGTTTCATTTTGAGGTTTCACTCTGTTTTCTCTTAGAGGGATACATGTATTTGGAACTCTAAATCAAACACGGTTTGTGCTAGCTCTTTGAAACTTGACACCATAAAGCAGTTTCAAGTTCTATCTCTATGGTTTGTTTGCTGTTGATGTAGCCCTAAGCAGAGACTGGCGAGAATCACTTTCATGGAAAGGGCCTGCCAAGCTTCCAAAAAACTACGAGTTGCCTGAAATCTCAGCACACACTATTTCACCCAATCTTGATGAAACTTTCAGGTAATGATCAGTACACCAATCCCACTTGGCTCGCCAAATCTCGTTCTTCTAGGTGAAACCGTTCGTTGGCAGTAACCGGTTTCATTTTGAGGTTCACTCTGTTTTCTCCTATAGGGATACATGTATTTGGAACTCTAAATCAAACACGGTTTGTGCTAGCTCTTTGAAACTTGACACCATAAAGCAGTTTCAAGTTCTATCTCTATGGTTTGTTTGCTGTTGATGTAGCCCTAAGCAGAGACTGGCGAGAATCACTTTCATGGAAAGGGCTTGCCAAGCTTCCAAATAAGGAGTTGCCTGAAATCTCAGCACACACTTTTTCACCCAATCTTGATGAAACTTTCAGGTAATGATCAGTACACCAATCCCACTTGGCTCACCAAATCTCGTTCTTCTAGGTGAAACCGTTCGTTGGAAGTAACCGGTTTCATTTTGAGGTTTCACTCTGTTTTCTCCTATAGGGATACATGTATTTGAAACTCTAAATCAAACACGGTTTGTGCTAGCTCTTTGAAACTTGACACCATAAAGCAGTTTCAAGTTCTATCTCTATGGTTTGTTTGCTGTTGATGTAGCCCTAAGCAGAGACTGGCGAGAATCACTTTCATGGAAAGGGCCTGCCAAGCTTCCAAAAAACTACGAGTTGCCTGAAATCTCAGCACACACTTTTTCACCCAATCTTGATGAAACTTTCAGGTAATGATCAGTACACCAATCCCACTTGGCTCGCCAAATCTCGTTCTTCTAGGTTAAACCGTTCGTTGGCAGTAACCGGTTTCATTTTGAGGTTTCACTCTGTTTTCTCCTATAGGGATACATGTATTTGGACTCTAAATCAAACACGGTTTGTGCTAGCTCTTTGAAACTTAACACAATAAAGCAGTTTCAATTTCTATCTCTATGGTTTGTTTGCTGTTGATGTAGCCCTAATCAGAGACTGGCGAGAATCACTTTCATGGAAAGGGCCTACCAAGCTTCCAAAAAACTACGAGTTGCCTGAAATCTCAGCACACACTTTTTCACCCAATCTTGATGAAACTTTCAGGTAATGATCAGTACACCAATCCCACTTGGCTCGCCAAATTTCGTTCTTCTAGGTGAAACCGTTCGTTGGCAGTAACCGGTTTCATTTTGAGGTTTCACTCTGTTTTCTCCTATAGGGATACATGTATTTGGACTCTAAATCAAACACGGTTTGTGCTAGCTCTTTGAAACTTGACACCATAAAGCAGTTTCAAGTTCTATCTCTATGGTTTGTTTGCTGTTGATGTAGCCCTAAGCAGAGACTGGCGAGAATCAGTTTCATGGAAAGGGCCTGCCAAGCTTTCCAAAAAACTACGAGTTGCCTGAAATCTCAGCACACACTTTTTCACCCAATCTTGATGAAACTTTCAGGTAATGATCAGTACACCAATCCCACTTGGCTCGCCAAATTTCGTTCTTCTAGGTGAAACCGTTCCTTGGCAGGAACCGGTTTCATTTTGAGGTTTCACTCTGTTTTCTCCTATAGGGATACATGTATTTTGGAACTCTAAATCAAACACGGTTTGTGCTAGCTCTTTAAAACTTGACACAAGAAAGCAGTTTCAAGTTCTATCTCTATGGTTTGTTTGCTGTGGATGTAGCCCTAAGCAGAGACTGGCAAGAATCACTTTCATGGAAAGGGCCTGCCAAGCTTCCAAAAAACTACGAGTTGCCTGAAATCTCAGCACACACTTTTTCACCCAATCTTTATGAAACTTTCAGGTAATGATCAGTACACCAATCCCACTTGGCGCGCTAAATTTTGGTCTTCTAGGTGAAACCGTTCGTTGGCAGTAACCGGTTTCATTTTGAGGTTTCACTCTGTTTTCTCCTATAGGGATTCATGTATTTGGAACTCTAAATCAAACACGGTTTGTGCTAGCTCTTTGAAACTTGACACCATAAAGCAGTTTCAAGTTCTATCACTATGGTTTGTTTGCTGTTGATGTAGCCCTAAGCAGAGACTGGCGAGAATCACTTTCATGGAAAGGGCCTGACAAGCTTCCAAAAAACTACGAGTTGCCTGAAATCTCAGCACACACTTTTTCACCCAATCTTGATGAAACTTTCAGGTAATGATTAGTACACCAATCCCACTTGGCTCAACAAAATTTCATTCTTCTAGGTGAAACCGTTCGTTGGCAGTAACCGGTTTCATTTTGAGGTTCCACTGTGTTTTCTACTATAAAGATACATGTATTTGGAACTCTAAATCAAAAACGGTTTGTGCTAGCTCCTTGAAACTTGACACAATAAAGCAGTTTCAAGTTCTATCTCTATGGTTTGTTTGCTGTTGATGTAGCCCTAAGCAGAGACTGGCGAGAATCACTTTCATGGAAAGGGCCTGCCAAGCTTCCAAAAAACTACGAGTTGCCTGAAATCTCAGCACACACTTTTCACCCAATCTTGATGAAACTTTCAGGTAATGATCAGTACACCAATCCCACTTGGCTCGCCAAATTTCGTTCTTCTAGGTGAAACCGTTCGTTGGCAGTAACCGGTTTCATTTTGAGGTTTCACTCTGTTTTCTCCTATAGGGATACATGTATTTGGAACTCTAAATCAAACATGGTTTGTGCTAGCTCTTTGAAACTTGACACCATAAAGCAGTTTCAAGTTCTATCTCTATGGTTTGTTTGCTGTTGATGTAGCCCTAAGCAGAGAGTGGCGAGAATCACTTTC
>NW_027525370.1:0-20394 GCF_052094955.1 Ictidomys tridecemlineatus | reverse complement strand
TCTCTGCAACAGTTCTTCTGTACCTCAGTCTGAAAAATCTGCTCTCTGCAAAAATTCCTCTGTACCCAAGTCTCCAAACTCTGCTCTCTGTAACAGTCTTTCTGTACCTCGGTCTCCTACCTCTGCTCTCTGTAAGACCATTCTGAAACCCAGTCTGCAAACTCTGCTCTCTGTAACAGTCCTTCTTCACCCCAGTCTCCTACCTCTTCTCTCTAAAACAGTCCTTCTGCACCCCAGTCTCCTACCTCTGCTCTCTGTAAGATCATTTTGCACACCAGTCTCCAACCCCTGCTAGCTGTAATAGTTCTTCTGGAACCTATCTCCAAATTCTGCTCTCTGCAATGGTCTTTCTGCACCCCAGTCTCCAAACACAGTTTTCTGCAACAGTCCTTCTATACCCCAGTCTCCAAACACTGCTCTCTGTAACAGTCTTTCTGTACCAGAGTCTCCAACCTCTGCTCTCTGTAACGGTCCTTCTGCCCCCTAGTCTCCAACATCTGCTTTCTTTGTCAGTTTTTTTGCAGCCCAGATTCCAATCTCTGCTCTCTGTAACAGTCCTTCTACACCTCAGTGTTAAACTGCTGCTTTCAGCAACAGTCCTTCTGAACCCCAGTCTCCTACCTCTGCTCTCTGCAAGATTCATTCGGCCACCCGGTATCAAACCTATGCATTCTACAACCTCTGCTCTCTGTAATGGACTTCTGCACCCGAGTCTCCAACCTCTGCTTTCTGTGTCTGTCCGTCTGCACCCCAGTCTCCAACATCTGCTTTGTTTAACTGTCCTTTGGCACTTTAGTCTCCAAGATCTGCTCTCTGCTACAGTCCTTCTGTACCCCAATCTCCAACCACTACTCTCTGCAACAGCCCTTCTACATGCCCAGTCTAAAACCTCTGCTCTCTGCAACAGTGCTTCTGCATCCCAGTCTCCAACATCTGCTCTGTGTAACAATACTTCTGCACCTCAGTCTCCAACCTCTGCTCTCTGCAACTATCCTTTGGCACCCCAGATTGAAACCTCTGCTAGCTGCAACAGTCATTGTGAACCCCAGTCTTCAACATCTGCTTCCTGCAACAGTTCTTCTGTACCTCAGTCTGAAAACTCTGCTCTCTGCAATAATCCATCTGTACCCCAGTCTCAAACTCTGTTCTCTGAAACAATTCTCCTGTAACTCAATCTCCAATCACTGCTCTCTTCAACAGTCTTTCTACACCGAAGTCTCCATACTCTGATTGCCCCAACAGTCCTTCTGCACCCCAGTCTCCAAACTCTATTCTCTACATTGGTTCTTCTGCAACCCAGACTCCAACCTCTGCTCTCTGTAACAGTCCTTCTGTACCACAGTCTTTAACCTCTGTTCTCTGTAAGGGTCCTTATGCACCCCAGTATCCAACCTGTGCTTTCTGTATCAGTCTTTTGAACCACAGTCTCCAAACTCTGCCCTCTGTAACCGTCTTTCTACAACACAGTCTGCGACCTCTGCTCTTTGCAACAGTCCTTCTGCACCCCAGTCTCCATTCTCTGTTCTCTGCAGCAGTCCATTTGCACCCCAGTCTCCAACATCTGCTCTCGGCAAAAGTCATTCTGCACCCCAGTCTTTAATCTTTGCTCTCTGTAACAGTCCTTCTGTACTGCATTCTCCAACCTCTGCTCTCTGTAAGGGTACTTCTGCACCCCAATTTCCAACCTCTGCTTTCTGTGTCCGTCCTTCTGCAACCCAGTCTCCAACCTCTGCTCTGCGTAACTGTCCTTCTGCACCTTACTCTCCAACCTCTGCTCTCTGCTACAGTACTTCTGGACCCCAATCTCCAACCTCTACTCTCTGCAACAGTTCTTGTACATCCCAGTCTAAAACCTCTGCTCTCTGCATCAGTCCTTCTGCACCCATGTCTCCAACCTCTGCTCTCTGGAACAATCCTTCTGCACCTCAGTCTCCAACCTCTGCTCTCTAAACGGTCCTTCTGCACCTCAGTCTCCAACTTCTACTCTCTGTAACAGTGCTTCTGAACCTCAGTCTCCATTCTCTGCTCTCTGTACGATCCTTCTGCAACCCAGTCTTCGAACTCTGCTCTCTGTAACAGTCCTTCATCACCCCAGTCTCCAAATTGTGCTCTCTGTAAAAGGCCTTCTGAACTCCAGTCTCCAACCTCTGCTCTCTGTATCAGTCCATCTGCTCCCCAGTCTCAAAAGTCTGCTCCCTGCAACGATCCTTGTGCACCCCAGTCTCCAACCTCTGCTCGCTGTAACAGTTCTTGTGCAACCCAGTCTACAACATCTGCTCTCTGCAACATTTCTTCTGTACCTCAGTCTGAAAACTCTGCTGTCTCCAATAATTTTTCTGCACCCCAGTCTCCAACCTGTGCTCTCCGTAAGAGTCCTTCTGAACCTCAGTCTCCAACCTCTGCTTTCAGCAGCACTACTTCTGCATCCCAGTCTCAAACCTCTGCTCTCTGCAACATTCCTTCTGCTTCCCAGTATCCAACATTTGCTCTCTGTAAAAGTCTCTCTGCTCCCTAGTCTCCAACCTCTGCTTTTTGTAACGATCTTTCTGCACCTCAGACTCTAACCTCCACTCTCTGCAACAGTCTTTCTGCACCTCAGTCTCCAAACTCTGCTTTCTGCAACAGTCCTTCTGCACTCAAGTCTCCAACCTCTGCTCTCCGCAACATTCCTTCTGCACCTCAGTCTCCAACCTGTGCTCTCTGCAATGATCTTTCTGCACCCCAGTCTCAACCTCTGCTCGCTGCAACAGTCCTTGGGAACCCCAGTCTCCAACATCTGCTTAATGCAATAGTTCTTCTCTACCTCAGTCTGAAAATTGCTCTGTTCAACAGTCTATCTACACCCTATTCTCCATACTCTGCTCTCCCAATGATCTTCTGCACCCCAGTCTCCAACCTTTGTTCTCTACATAAGTTCTTCTGCACCCCAGTCTTCAACCTCGATTCTCTGTAACAGTCCTTTGGTACCGCCTTCTCCATTTTCTGTTCTCTGTAAGGGTCCTTATGCACCCCAGTATCTACCTCCGCTTTCTGTATCAGTCGTTTTGCACCACCGTTTCCAAACTCTTCCCTCTCTAACAGTCCTTCTGCAACTCAGTCTGAAACCTCTGCTCTCTGCAACAGTCCTTCTGCACCACAGTATCTATTCTCTACTCTCTGCAACAGTCCTTTTGCACCCCAGTCTCCAACATCTGCTCTCTGCAACAGTAATTCTCCACCCCAGTCTCCAACCTCTGCTCTCTGTAACAGTCCATCTGTACTGCATTCTCCAAACTCTGCTCTCGGTAAGGGTACTTCTTCACCCGAGTCTCCAAACTCTGCTTCCTGTATCAGTCCTTCTGCACCCCAGTCTCCAAAATGTGCTCTGAGTAACTGTACTTCTGCACCTTAGTCTCCAACCTCTGCTCTCTGCTACACTCCTTCTGGACCCCAATTTCCAAACTCTACTCTCTGCAACAGTCCTTCTATATCGCAGTATAAAACCTCTGGTCTCTGCAACAGTCCTTCTGCACGCCAATCTCCAACCTCTACTCTCAGCAACAGTCCTTATGAACCTCAGTTTCCAAACTCTGCTCTCTGCAAAATTCCTTCTTCACCCTAGTATCGAACCATTGTTCTCTGTAAAAAGTCCTTCTGCACACAAGTCTCCGAAATCTGCTCTCTGTAACGATCCTTCTGCACCTCAGTCTCGAACCTTCGCTCTCTGTAACAGTCCTTCTGCACCTCAGTCTTCAAACTCTTTTCTCTGTAAGATCCTTCTGAAACCCAGTCTCCAACGTCTCCTCTCTGTAACAGTCATTCTGCACCCCAGTCTTTAACCTCTGCTCTCTTCAACAGTCCTTCTGCACCTCAGTCTCCAACCTCTGCTTTCTGCAACCAGTCTTTCTGCAAACAAATCTCCAACCTCTTCTGTCTGCAACATTCCTTCTGCACCCAAGTCTCCAAACTGTGCTCTCTGTAAAAGTCCTTCTTCACCTCAGTCTCCTATCTCTGCTCTCTGCAACGATTCTTCTACACTCCAGTTTCAAACCTCTGCTAGCTACAACAGTCCTTGTGAACCCCAGTCTCCAACATCTTTTTTCTGCAACAGTTTTTCTGTACCTCAGTCTGAAAATTCTGCTCTCTGCAATAATCCATCTGCACACCAGTGTCCAACCTCTGCTCTATATAACAGTCTTTCTGTACTTCAGTCTCTAATTACTGCTCCATGCAACAGTTCTTCTGCACCCAAGTCTCCAACATCTGCTCGCTGCAAAAGTCCTTCTACAACCTAGTCTCCATACTCTGCTCGCCTAAACGATCCTTCTGCACCCCAGGTTCCAACATCTGTTCTCTACATCAGTCCTTCTGCAACTCAGTCTGCAATCTCTGGTCTCTGCAACAGTCCTTCTTCACCCCAATCTCCATTTTCTGCTCTCTGCTGCAGTCCTTTTGAACCCCAGTGTCCAACATCTGCTCTCTTCAAGAGTCATTCTCCACCCCAGTCTTCAATCTCTGCTCTCTGTAGTAGTTCTTCTGTACTGCATTCTCCAACCTATGCTCTCTCTAGGGGTACTTTTGCACCTGAGTCTCGAACCTCTGCTTTATGTATCAGTCCTTCTGCACCCCAGTCACAAAACTCTGCTCTGTGTAACTGTATTTCTGCACCTTAGTTCTCCAAGTCTGCTCTCTGCTACAGTCCTTCTGGACCCCAATCTCCGACCTCTACTCTCTGCAACAGTCCTTCTACATACCAGTAAAAAACCTCTGTTCTGTGCAACAGGTGTTCTGCACCCCAGTCTCCAAATTCTGCTCTCTGTAACAATCCTTCTGCACCTCAGTCTCCAACCTCTGCTCTCTTCAAGGGTCCCTTCTGCACCTCAGTCTCCAACGTCCACTCTCTGTAACAGTGCTTCTGCACCTCAGTCTCCAACCTCTGCTCTCTGTAAGATCCTTCTGCACCCCAGTCTCAAAACTCTGCTCTCTGTAATGATCCTTCTGCACCCCAGTCTCAAACCTCTGCTCTCCGCAACAATCCTTCTGCACCACAGTCTCCAAGCTCTGCTCTCTGCAACAGTCCTTCTGCACCTCAGTCTCCAACCTCTGCTTTCTGTAAGATCCTTCTGCAACCCAGTCTCCAAACTCTGCTCTCTGTAACAGTCCTTCATCACCCCAGTCTCCAAACTCTACTCTCTGCAACGATCCTGCTGCACCCCAGTCTCATACCTGTGCTCGCTGTAACAGTCCTTGTGTAACCCAGTCTACAACATCTGCTCTCTGCAACAGTTCTTCTGTACCTCAGTCTGAAATCACTGCTCTCTGCAATAATCCTTCTGCACCCAGTCTCCTACCTCTGCTCTTAGTAACAGTCCTTCTGTACCTCAGTCTCCAAACTCTGCTCTATATAACAGTCCTTCTGCACCCAGTCTCTAAACTCTGCTCTCTAACAGGCCTTCTGTACCCCAGTCTCCAAACTCTGCTCTCTGTAACAGTCCTTCATCACCCCAGTCTCGAAACTCTACTCTCTGCAACGATCATTCTGCACCCCAATCTCCAACCTCTGCTGTCTACAACAGTCCTTTTGCACCCCCAGTCTCCAACATCTGCTCTCTGTAAGATCTTTCTGCAAACCAGTCTCCAGCCTCTGCTCGCTGTTACTTTCCTTCTGTACCGGATTCTCCAGCAATTGCTCTCTGAAAGGGACCTTCTGCACCAAGTCTCCAACATCTTCTTTCTCTATCAGTCCTTCTGTACCCAGTCTCCAACCTCTGCTCAATGTAACAGTCTTTCTGCACCTCAGTCTCCAACCTCTACTTTCTGCAACAGTCCTTCTGCACCCAAGTCTCCAAATACTGCTCTCTGCCACATTCACTTTTGCACCCCAGTCTCCAACCTGTGCTCTCTGAAACGATCATTCTGCACCTCATTCTCCAAACTCTGCTCTCTGCAAAGATCCTTCTGCACACCAGTCTCCAACCTCTGCTCTCTGCAACCGTCCTTGTGAACCCCAGTCTCCAACATCTTCTCTCTGCAAAAGTTCTTCAGTACCTCAGTGTGAAAACTCTGCTCTCTGCAATAATCCATCTGCACCCCAGTCTCCAAACTCTACTCTCTGTAACAGTCAATCTCTACCTCAGTCTCCAAACTTTGCTCTATGAAACAGTCTTTCTGCACACAAGTCTCCAACATCTGCTCTCTGCAAAAGTTCTTCTACACCCCAGTCTCTATACTCTGCTCGCCCCAATGATCCTTCTGCACCCCAGTGTCCAACGTCTGCTCTTTGAAACACTCCTTCTACACCCCAGTCTCCATAATCTGCTGGCCCCAATGATCCTTCGACACCCCAGTCTCAAACCTCTGCTCTCTGTAACAGTCCTTCTGTAGCTCAGTCTCCAACCTCATCTCTCTGTAAGACTCTATTGAAACCCAGTCTGCAAACTCAGCTCTCTGTAACAGTCCTTCTGCTCCCCACTCTACAACCTCTGCTGTCTGCAGCATGCCTTGTGCACGCCAGTCTCCAAACTCTGCTCTCTGCAAGGATCCTTCTGTACCCCAGACTCAAACATCTGCTCTCTAAAACAGTCTTTCTGCACCCCAGTCTCGAAACTCTGCTCTCTTCAAGATCCTTCTGCACACCAGTCTCCAACAGCTGCTCGCTGTAACAGTACTTCTGCAATCCAGTCTCCAAATTCTGCTCTCTGTAACAATAATTCTGCACCTCAGTCTCCAACATCTGCTCTCTGCAACAGTCTTCTGCAACCCAGTCTCCAACCTCTGATCTCTGTAACAGTCCATCTGTACCGAATTCTCCAATCTCTGCTTTCTGTAACGGGCCTTCTGCACCCCAGTCTCCAACATCTGCTTTCTCTATCAGTCCTTCTGCATCCCGGTCTCCAAACTCTGCTCTCTGTAACAGTCCTTCTGTACTAGATTCTCCAACCTCTGCTCTTTGTAATGGTCCTTCAGCACCCCAGTCTCCAAGATCTGCTTTCTCTATCAGTCCTTCTGCACCTCAGTCTCTCACCTCTGCTTTTTGAAACAGTCCTTCTGCACTTAAGTCTCCAACCTCTACTCTCTGCAACATTCTTTCTGCACCCCAGTCTCAAACTCTGCTCTCTGTAATGATCCTTCTGCACCCCAGTCTCAAAACTCTGCTCTCTGTAATGATCCTTCTGCACCCCAGTCTCGAACCTCTGCTCTCTGCAACAATCCTTCTGCACCTCAGTCTCCAAGCTCTGCTCTCTGCAACAGTCCTTTTGCACTTCAGTCTCCAAACTCAGCCTTCTGCATCAATTCATCTGAACCTCAGTCTCGAAATTCTAGTCTCTGTTACAGTCCTTCTGCACCCCGGTCTCAAACCACTGCTGTCTGCAAAGATCCTTCTGCACACCAGTCTCCAACGTCTGCTCTCTGTAACAATCCTTCTGCACCCAAGTCTCCAACCTCTGCTCTCTGCAATGATCCTTTTGCACCCCAGTCTCTAACCTCTGCTCTCTGCAAAAGACTTTCTGCACCCCAGTCTCCAACCTCTGCTATCTTTAACAGTCCTACTGTACCTCAGTCTCCAAACTCTGCTCTCTGCAAAAGTCCTTATGCACCTCAGTCTCCAACCTCTGCTGCCTGCAAAAGTCCTTCTACACCCCAGTCTCCATCCTCTGCTATCTGCAACAGTCTTTCTGCACCCCAGTTTCCAACCTCTGCTCTCAGTAACAATCCTTTTGTACCTCAGCCTCCAACCTCTACTCTCTGTAACAGTCCTTCTCCATCTCAGTCTTCAAACTCTGCCCTCTGCAACAATCCTTCAGAACCGCTGTCTCAAATTTTTGTCCCTGCAATAGTCCTTCTACACCCCAGTCTGCAACCTCTGCTATCTGCAACGGTCCTTCTGCACCTCAGTTTCCAACATCTGCTCTCTGTAAGATCCTTCTGCAACCCAGTCTGTAAACTCTGCCCTCTGTAATAGTCCTTCTGCACCCCTTGTCCAACCTCTGTTCTTGTAACAGTCCTTTTGCACACTGGTCTCAACCCTCTGCTTGCTAGAACGATTCTTCTGCACCCCATTCTCCAACCTCTGCTCTCTGCAAAAGTCCTTCTGCACCCCAGTCTCCAATATCTGCTCTCTGCAACAGTCCTTCTACACCTCAGTCTGAAAACTCTGTTCAATGCAACGATCATTCTGCAACCCAGTCTCCAACCTCTGCTCTCTGTAACAGTCCTGCTGTACTATAGTCTCCAAACTCTGCTCTCTGTAAGATCTTTCTGCAACCCTGTCTCCAAATTCTGTTGTCTGTAACAGTCCTTCTGCACCCCAGTCTCCAAATTCTGCTCTGTGTATCAGGCCTTTTGCACCCCATTCTCCAACCTCTGCTCTCTTCAACAGTCCTTCTGCACCCGAGGCTCTAAACTCTGCTTTCTGTATAAGTCCATCTGCACCTCAATCTCCAAACTCTGCTCTCTGTAACAGTCCTTGTGCACCCCAGTCACCAAACTTTGCTCTCTGTATCAGACCTTTTGAACCCATATCTACAACCTCTACTC
Organism: Ictidomys tridecemlineatus; assembly: GCF_052094955.1. NCBI lineage: Eukaryota > Metazoa > Chordata > Mammalia > Rodentia > Sciuridae > Ictidomys > Ictidomys tridecemlineatus. Next base: position 11,877 of record NW_027525370.1, on the reverse strand, counting down.
TCTATAATAGTCTTTCTGAACCTCAGTCTCCAAATTCTGCTCTCTGCAACAGTCTTCTGCACCTCAGTCTCCAAGCTCTGCTCTCTGCAACGATCTTTCTGCACCTCTGTCTCCAAAGTCTGCTCTCTGCAACACTCCTTCTGCACCCCAGTTTCCAACCTCTGCTCTCTTTTAGATCGGTCTGCACACCAGTTTCCAAACTCTGTTCTCTAAAACATTCCTTCTCCATCCCAGTCTCTAACCTCTTCTTTCTGCAACGATCCTGTAGCACCCCAGTCTCCAACCTCTGTTCTCTACAAAAGACCTTCTGCTCCCCAGTCTCCAATCTATGCTCTGTGTAACAGTACTTTTGTACTGCAATCTCCAACCTCTGCTCTCTGTAATGGTTCTTCTGCACCCCAGTCTCCAACTCTTTTGTCTGTAGGAGGCCTTCTTCACCCCAGTCTCCAAACTCTGCTCTTTTTAACAGGCCTTCTTCAACCCAGTCTCCAACCCGTTCTCTCTGTAACGATCTTTCTGCACCCCAGTGTTAAACCTCTGCTCCTTGCAACAGTTCGTCTGCACCCCAGTCTCAAACCTCTGCTCTCTGTAAGATCCTTCTGCACCCCAGTCTCCAAACTCTGCTCTCTGTAAGAGTCCTTCTGCACTCCAGTCTCCAAGCTCTACTCTCTGCAACAGTCAATTTGAACCCCAGTCTCCAAACTCTGCTCTCTGTAAGATCCATCTGAACCCCAGTATCCAACCTCTGCTCTCTGCAAGATCCTTCTAGACCCCAGTCTCCAACATCTGCTCTCTGCAACACCCCTCTTCACCCCAGTCTCCAACCTCTGCGCTCTGTAACAGTTTTTCTATACCACAGTCTCCAAACTCTGGTATCTGTAATGGTTCTTTTGCACCCCAATTTCCAACCTCTGCTTTCTGTAACAGTCCTTCTGCACCTCAGTCTCCAAACTCTGCTCTCTGTAGCAGGCCTTCTGCACCTAAGTCTTCAAAATCTGCTCTCTCCAAGGATCCTTCTGCACCCCAGTCTTCAACCACTGCTCTCTGCAATGATCCTACTGCACCCGAGTCTCCAACCTTTGATCTCTGCAACAGTCCTTCTGCACCGCAGTCTTTAAATTCTGCTCTCTTTAAGACCAATGTGAATCCAAGTCTCCAAAGTCTGCTCTTTTTAACAGGCCTTCTTCAACCCAGTCTCCAACCCGTTCTCTCTGTAACGATCTTTCTGCACCCCAGTGTTAAACCTCTGCTCCTTGCAACAGTTCGTCTGCACCCCAGTCTCAAACCTCTGATCTCTGTAAGATCCTTCTGCACCCCAGTCTCCAAACTCTGCTCTCTGTAAGAGTCCTTCTGCACTCCAGTCTCCAAGCTCTACTCTCTGCAACAGTCAATTTGAACCCCAGTCTCCAAACTCTGCTCTCTGTAAGATCCATCTGAACCCCAGTATCCAACCTCTGCTCTCTGCAAGATCCTTCTAGACCCCAGTCTCCAACCTCTGCGCTCTGTAACAGATTTTCTATACCACAGTCTCCAAACTCTGGTATCTGTAATGGTTCTTTTGCACCCCAATTTCCAACCTCTGCTTTCTGTAACAGTCCTTCTGCACCTCAGTCTCCAAACTCTGCTCTCTGTAGCAGGCCTTCTGCACCTCAGTCTTCAAAATCTGCTCTCTCCAAGGATCCTTCTGCACCCCAGTCTTCAACTACTGCTCTCTGCAATGATCCTACTGCACCCGAGTCTCCAACCTTTGATCTCTGCAACAGTCCTTCTGCACCTCAGTCTTTAAATTCTGCTCTCTTTAAGACCAATGTGAATCCAAGTCTCCAAAGTCTGCTCTCTGCAAAAGTCCTTCAGCACCACAGTCTCCAACCTCTGCTCTCTGAAACGATCCTTCTGGACCCCAGTCTCCAACCTCTGCTCTCTGTAACAATCCTTCTGCACAACAGTCTCCAAACTCTGCTCTCTGTAGGATCCTTCCGGACTCTAGTTTCCAAACTCTGCTCTCTGTAGCATTTCTTCTCCACCCCAGTCTTTAACCTCTGCTTTCTGCAAGTGACCTGTGGCACCCCAGTCTCCAAACTCTGTCATCTGCAACAGTTCTTCTGCTCCACAGTCTCCAAACTCTACTCTCCGTAACGGTCCTTCATCACCCCAGTCTCCAAACTCTGCTTTCTGTATCAGTCCTTCTGAACCTCAGTCTCCAACCTGTGCTCTCTGTAACATTCCTTCTGCACCCCAGTCTCCAACCTCTTCTCTCTGTAACAGTTCTTCTATACAGGAGTATACAAACTCTTGTCTCTGTAAAGGTCCTTCTGCACCCCAATTTCCATCCTCTGCTTTCTGTAACAATCCTTCTGCACCTCAGTCTCCAAACTCTGCTCTCTGTAACAGTCTTTCTGCACCCCAGTCTCAAACCACTACTCTTAGTAACAGTCCACCTGCACCTCAGTCTCCAACCTCTCCTGTAACAGGCCTTGTGCTCGTCACTCTCCAAACTCTTCTCTCTGTAGCAGGCCTTCTGGACCCCTGTCTCCAAAATCTACTCTCTGCAACGATCCTTCTGCACCCCAGTCTCCAACATCAGCTCTCTGCAATGATCCAACTTCACCCCACTCTCCAAACTCTGATCTCTACAACAATCTTTCTGCACCTCAGTCTCCTAATTCTCCTCTCTGTAAGATGCTTCTGCAAACCTGCATCCAATTTCTGCTATCTGTAACAGTCCTTCTGCACCCCATTCTCATACCTCTGCTCTCCTAACAGTCCTTCTGCACCTCAGTCTCCCAAATCTGCTCTCGGTAAGATCCTTTTGCAACCAAGTCTTTAAACTCTGCACTCTGTAACAGTCCTTCTGCACAACAGTCTCCAACCTCTTCTCTCTGCAACAATTCTTCTCCACCCCAGTCTTCAACATCTGCTCTGTGCAACAGTACTTCCGCACCCCAGTCTCCAAACTCTGCTCTCAGTAAGAGTTTTTTTTTTTCACCCCAGTCTCCAAACTCTGCTCTCTGCAACGATCCTTCTGGAACCCAGTCTCCAACATCTGCTCTCTGCAACAGTCCTTCTGCACCACAGTCCTCAACCTCTGCTCTCTGTAAGATCCTTCTGCACTCCAGTTTCTAAACTCTGCTCTCTGTAACATTCCTTCTCCAACCCAGTCTCCAACGTCTGTCCTCTGCAACAGTTTTTCTGCTCCCCAGTCTCAGAGATCTGCTCTCTGTAACAGTCCTTCTGTAGCGCAGTCTCCAACCTCTGCTCTTCGTAATTGTCCTTCTACACCCCAGTCTCCAACCTCTGCTTTCCGTATCAGTATGTCTGAACCCCAGTCTCGAACCTCTGTTCTCTGTATCTATCCTTCTGCACCTCAGTCTCCAACTGGTGCTCTATGTAAGAGTCCTTCTGCACCCCAGTCTCCAATATCTGCTCTCGATAACAATCCTATATCATAGTCTCCAACCTCTGCTCTCTTTAAAAGTCATTCTGCAACCCAATTTCCAAACTCTGCTTCCTGTAACAGTCCTTCTGCACCTGAGTCTCCAAGCTCTGCTCTCTGTAACACTACTTCTACACCTCAGTCTCCAACCTCTGTTCTCTGTAACAGTCCTTCTGCACCTCAGTCTGAAACCTCTGCTCTGTGCACTATCCTTTTGCACCCAGTCTTCAAACACTGCTCTCTGTTACAGTCAAGCTACACCTCAGTCTCCAACCTCTGCTCTATGTAAGATCCTTCAACAACCCAGTCTCCAAACACTGCTCTTTATAACAGTCCTTCTGAACCCCAGTCTCCAACATCTCTTCTCTGTACCAGGACTTCTGCACACCAGTCTCCAAACTCTGCTCTCTGCAACGATCCTTCTGAACCCCAGTCTCCAAGCTCTGCTCCTTGTAATGATCCTTCTGCACCCCACTCTCCAACCTCTGCTCTATGTAACAGGACTTCTGCACCTCAGTCTCCAATCTCTGCTCTCTTCAAAAGTCCTTCTGCACCCCAGTCTCCAAACTCTGCTCTCTGCAACAGTCCTTCTATACTTCAGTCTTCAAACTCTGCTGTCTGTAACAGTCTGTCTGCACCCCAGTCTCCAACCTCTGCTCTATATAACAAGACTTCTGCACCTCAGTCTGACACCTCTCTTCTCTGCACAGTCCTTCTGCACCTCAGTCTCCAACCACTACTCTCTGTAACAGTCCACCTGCAACTCAGTCTCCAACCTCTTCTCTCCATAAGATCCTTCAGCAACCCAGTCTCCAAATTCTGCTCTCTATAACAGTCCTTCTGCACCCCAGTCTCCAACCTCTCCTCTCTCTAACAGGCCTTCTCCACTCCAGTGTCTAAACTCTGCTCTCTGTAGCAGGCCTTCTGAACCCCAGTCTCCAAAATCTGCTCTCTACATCAGTCCATCTACACCTCAGTCTCCAAATTCTGCTCTCTGCAAGATGCTTCTTCACCCCTGTATCCAAACTCTGCTCTCTGAAACAGTCCTTCTGCACTCCAGTCTCCAACCTCTTCTCTCTTCAAGAGTTCTTCTGCGCACTGGTTACCAACATCTGCTCTCTGCAACAGTCATCCTGAACCCCAGTCTCCAACATCTGCTGTCTGCAACAGTTCTTCTGCACCTCAGTCTGAATACTCTGATCTCTGCAAGGACCCTTCTGCACCCCAGTCTCATACCTCGGCTCTCTGTAACAGTCCTTCTGCACCTCAGTCTCCCAACTCTGCTCTTTGTAAGATCCTTCTTCAACCCAGTCTTTAACTCTGCACTTTTTATTTGTCCTTCTGCACAACAGTCTCCAAATTCTGCTCTCTGTAACAGGACTTCTGCAACCCAGTCTACAACTTCTGCTCTCTGTAACAGGACTTCTGCATTCCAGTCTCCAACCTCTTCTATCTGCAACGATTATTCTCGACCCCAGTCTCCAACATCTGCTCTCTGCAACACTCGTTTTAAACCCCAGTCTCCAATCTCTGCTCTCTGTAAGATCCAACTGAACCCCAGTGTCCAACCTATGCTCTCTATAAAAGTCCATCTGTACCCAAGTCTCCAAACTCTGTTCTCTGTAACACTCCTTCTGCACCTCAGTCTCCAACCTCTGCTCTATGTAACAGTCCTTCTGCACCCCAGTCTATAAAATCTTCTCTCTGCAAAAGTCCTTCTGCACCCCAGTCTTCAACATCTGCTCTCTGCAACAGTCCTTCTGCACCCCAGTCTCCAACCTCTTCTCTCTGTATGATCCTTCTGCACTCCAGTTTCCAAACTCTCCTCTCTGTAACATTACTTCTTCACCCAGTCTCCAACCTCTGTTCTCTTCAACAGTCCTTCTGCTCCCCAGTCTCCTAGATCAGCTCTCTGTAACAGTCTTTCTGTACCGCAGTCTCCAACCTCTGCTCTTTGTTACTGTCCTTCTACACCCCAGTCTCCAACTTCTGCTTTCTCTATCAGTCTGCCTTAACCCCAGTCTCCAAAATTTGTTCTCTGTATCTATCCTTCTGCACCTCAGTCTCCAACCTATACTCTATGTAAGAGTTTTTCTGCACCCCAGTCTCCAACCTCTGCTCTCAATAAAAGTCCTATACCGAAGTCTCCAACCTCTGTTCGCTGTAACAGTCCTTCTGAACCTCAGTCTGAAACCTCTGCTTTGTGCACGATACTTTTGCACCCAGTCTTCAACCACTGCTCTCCGTAACAATCAAGCTACACCTCAGTCTCCAACCTCTGCTCTCTGTAAGATCCTTCAGCAACCCTGTGTCCAAATTCTCCTCTTAGTAACAGGCCTTCTGCACGCCAGTCTCCAAACTCTGCTCTCTGTAGCAGGCCTTCTGCATCCCAGTCTCCAACCTCTGCTCTTCGAAATGATCCTACTGCACGCCAGTCTCCGACCTCTGATCTCTGCAACAGTTCTTTTGCACCTCAGTCTCCAACCTCTGCTCTCTGTAAGATCCTTCTGCACCCCTGATTCAAAACTCTGCTCTCTGTAACAGTTCTTCCGCACCCGAGTCTCCAAACTCTGCTCTCTGTAACAGGACTTCTGCACCTCAGTCTCCAACCTGTGCTCTCTGCAACAGTCTTTCTGCATCCCAGTCTCCAAACTCTGCTCTCTACAACAGTCCTTCTACACCCTAGTTACCAAGATCTGCTCTCTGCAACATATCTTCCGCACCCCAGTCTCCAACATCTGCTCTCTTCAACAGTTCTTCTGCACCTCAGTCTGAAAACTCTGCTCTCTGAAACGAACCTTCTGCACCCGAGTCTCCTAAGTCTGCTCTCTGTAACATTCCTTCTGCACCTCAGTCTCCCAACTCTGCTCTCTATATGATTTTTCTGCAACACAGTCTTTAAACTCTGCACTCTGTAACAGTCCTTCTGCAAAACAGTCACCAACCTCTGCTCTCTGTAACAGGACTTCTGCAACCCAGTCTCCAAACTTTGCTCTCTGTAATAGGCCTTCTGCACCCCAGTCTCCAACCTCTTCTCTCTGCAACGATTCTTCTCCACCCAAGTCTCCAAATATGCTCTCGGCTACTGTCCTTTTGCACCTCAGTCTCCAAACTCTGCTCTCTGTAAGATCCATCTGAACCCCAGTCTCCAACCTCTGCTCTCTGTAACAGTCCTTCTGCACCCCAGTCTCCAAATGCTGCTCTCTGTAACAGTCTTTCTGCACTTCAGTCTCCATCCTCTGCTGTCTGTAACAGTCTTTTTGCACCCCAGTCTCCAACATCTGCTCTCTGCAACAGTCCTTCTGCACCCCAGTCTCCAAACTCTTCTCTCAGAAATGAACCTTCTGGACCCCAGTCTCCAAAGTCTGCTCTCTGCAACAGTCCTTGTGAACCACAGTCTCCAACCTCTGTTCTCTGTAAGATACTTCTGCACTCCAGTTTCCAAACTCTGCTCTCTGTAACATTTCTTCTACACCCAAGTCTCCAACCTCTGTCCTCTACAACAGTCCTTCTGCTCCCCTGTCTCCGAGATCTGCTCTCTGTATCAGAACTTATGTACTGCAGTTTCCAACCTCTGCTCTCTGTAATGGTCCTTTGACAACCCAGTCTCAAACCTCTGCTTTTTTGAATCAGTCCTTCGGAACCCAGTCTCCAAACTCTTTACTTTATATCTATCCTTCTGCACTTCAGTCTCCAACCTGTGCTTTCTGTAACAGTCCTTCTTCACCCCAGTCTCCACCTGCTGCTCTCTGTAACAGTCCTTCTATACCGCAGTCTCCAACCTCTGCTCTCTGTAACAGTCCTTCTATACCGCAGTCTCCAACCTCTGCTCTCTGTAAGGATCCTTCTGCACCACAATTTCCAAACTCTGCTTTTTGTAACAGTCCTTCTGCACGTCAGTCTCCAGCATCTGCTCTCTGTAAGTTCCTTCAGTGAACCAGTCTCCAAACTCTGCTCTTTGTAACAGTCCTTCTGCACCCCAGTCTCCAACCTCTCCTCTATAATAGGCCTTCTGCACGCCAGTCTTAAAACTTTGCTCTCTATCGCAGGCTTTCTGCACCCCAGTTTCTATTCTATGCTCTCTGCAATGATCATTCTGCACCCCAATCTCCTAATTCTGCTCTCTGTAAGATCTTTCTGCACCCCTGTCTCCAAACTCTGCTCTGTGTAACAGTCCTTCTGCACCCCTGTCTCCAACCTCTGCTCTCCGCAAGAGTCATTCTGCACCCCAGTCTCCAAACGCTGCTCTCTTCAAAAGTCCATCTGCACCCTAGTTACCAACATCTTCTCTCTGCTACAGTACTTCTGCATCCCAGTCTTCAACCTCTGCTCTCTGTAACAGTCCTCCTGTAATGCAGTATCAAAACTCTGCTCTCTGTAACGGTCTTTCTGCACCCCAGACTCCAATCTCTGCTTTCTGTATCAGTCCTTCTGTATCCCAGTCTCCAAACTCTGCTCTCTGTAAGAGTCCTTCTGCATCTCAGTCTCCAACCTCTGATCTCTGCAGAGTTTTTCTGCAACTCAGTCTCCAAATTCTGCTCTCTGTAAGATCCTTCTGCATGCCTGTATTTAACCTCTGCTGTCCTAAACTGTCCTTCTGCACCAGAGTCTCCAAACTCTGCTCTCTGTAACAGGACTGCCGACCCTCTGTCTCCAACCTCTTCTTCCTGCAACAGTCCTTCTGCACCCCAGTCTCCAACCACTGCTTTCTACAACAGTTCTCTTGGACCCTAGTAACCAACATCTGCTCTCTGCAACAGTTTTTCTGCACTCCAGTCTCCAACATCTGCTCTCTGCCACAGTCATTCTGCACCTCAGTCTGAAAATTCTGCTCTCTGCAACAACCCTTCTGCACCCCAGTCTCCTACCTCTGCTCTCTGTAACAGTCGTACTGCACCTCAGTCTCCCAACTCTTCCCTCTGTTTCATCCTACTGCAACCCAGTCTTTAAACTCGGCACTCTCTAACAGTCTTTCTGCACAACAGTCTCCAACATCTGCTCTCTTTAACAGCACTTCTGCCACCCAGTCTCCAATGTCTGCTATCTGTAAAAGTTCTGCACCCTAGTCTCCAACATCTGGTCTCTACAACGGTCCTTCTGCACCAAAGTCTCCAATCTCTGCTCTCTCTAACAGTCTTTCTGTACCACAGTCTCCAAACTCTTCTCTCTATAACGGTTCTTCTGCAGCCCAATTGAAAACCTCTCCTTTTGTAACAGTGCTTCTGCACCTCAGATTCCAACCTCTGCTCTCTGTAACAGTCCTTTTAAGCCTCAGTCTGAAACCTCTGCTGTCTGCAACAATCCTTCTGCTCCCTAGTCTCCATCCTCTGCTCTCTGTAATAGGTCTTCTGCACCCCAGTCTCCAATCTCTGCTCTCTGTAACAGGCCTTCTGCACCCCAGTCTCCAACCTCTTCTCTCTGCAACGATTCTTCTCCACCTCAGTCTCCAACTTCTTCTCTCTGCAACAGTCCTTTTGCACCCCAGTCTCTAAAGTCTGCTCTCTGTAAGATCCATTTGAACCCCAGTCTCAAACCTCTGCTCTCTGTAATAGTCCTTCTGCACCCCAGTCTCCAAACTCTTCTCTCTGTAAGAGTCCTTCTGCACCCCAATCTCCAAACTCTGCTATCTGTAACAGTCCTTCTGCACCTCATTCTCCAACCTCTTCTCTCTGCAACAGTCTTTCTTCTCGCCAGTCTCTGAGATCTGCTCTCTATAAAATTTCTTCTCTACCACAGTGTCCAACTAGTGCTCTCAGTTTCGGTTCTTCTACACCCCAGTCTCCAAACTAAGCTTTCTGTAACAGCCTGTCTGAACCCCAGTATCCAAACTCTGTTCTCTGTATCCATGCTTCTTCACCTCAGTCTCCAACTTGTGCTCTCTGTAAGAGTCCTTCTGCATCCTAGTCGCCAAACTCTGCTCTCAGTAACAGTCCTAAACCGCAGTCTCCAAAATCTGCTCTCTTTAAGGGTACTTCTGCATCCCAATTTCCAACCTCTGCTTCCTGTAACAGTCCTTCTGCACCTCAGTCTCCAAACTATGCTGTCTGCAACAGTCCTTCTACATGCCACTCTCCAACATCTGGTATCTGCAACAGTCCTTATGCATTACAGTCTGAAAACTCTGCTGTCTGCAACGAATCTCCTGCACCCCAGTCTCCTACCTCAGGTGTCTGTTACAATCCTTCAGCACCCACGTCTCCAACCTCTGCTCTCTGTAAGATCCATCTCAACTCCAGTTTCTTACCTCTGCTCTCTGTAACAGTTCTTCTACACCTCAGTCTCCAACCTCTTCTCTCTGCAACAGTTCTTCTGCACCCCAGTCTCCAACATCTGCTCTCTGTAACAGTCTTTCTGCACCTCAGTCTCCAAACTCTGCTCTCTGCAACAACCTTCTGCACCCCAGTCTGCAAACTCTGCTCTCTGCAACGATCTTTCTGGACCCCAGTCTCCAACGTCTGCTCTCTGCAACAGTCCTTCTGCACCACAGTCTCCAACCTGTGCTCTCTCTAAGATCTTTCTGCACTCCAGTTTCCTAACTCTGCTCTCTAATATTCCCTCTAAACACCAGTCATTAACCTTTTCTTTCTGCAAGGGTCCTGCGGCACCCCTGTCTCCAAACTCTGTTCTCTGCAACAGTCTTTCTGCTCCCCAGTCTCCAGTATCTGCTCTCTGTAACAATCCTTCTGTACCGCAGTCACCAAACTCTGCTCTCTGTAACGGTCCTTCTGCAACCCAGTCTCCAACCTCTGCTTTCTGTATCAGTCCTTCTGAACCCCAGTCTCCAGCCTCTGCTCTCTGTGTCTATCCTTCTGTATGCCAGTCTACACATCTGCTCTCTGTAGCAGGCCTTTTGCACCCCAGTCTCCAAACTCTGCTCTATGCAACGATCCTTCTGCACCCCAGTATTTAAACTCTGCTCTCTGCAATGATCCTACTGCACCCCAGTCTCCAAACTCTGATCTCCAGAACAGTCTTTCTGCACCTCAGTCTACAAATTCTGCTCTCTGTAAGATCCTTCTGCACCGCTGTCTCCAACCTCTGCTCTCTGCAACAGTCCTTCGGCACCCTAGTTACCAACATCTGCTCTTTTTTACAGTCTTTCTGCACCCCCGTCTCTAACCTCTGCTCTCTTTAACAGTTCTCCTGTACTGCAGAATCCAAACTCTGCTCTCTGTAACGGTCTTTCTGTACCCCAGACTCCAATATCTGATTTCTTTATCAGTCCTTCTGCACCCCAGTCTCCAACCTCTGCTCTCTATAACAGTGCTTCTGCACCTCAGTCTCCAACCTCTGCTCTCTGCCATAGTCCTTCTACATCGCAGTCTAAAACCTCTGCTCTCTGCAACAGTCCTTCTGCACCTCAGTCTCCAATTTCTACTCTCTGTAATAGTGCTTCTTCACCTAAGTCTCCAATTTCTGCTCTCTGTAACAGGCCTTCTGCACCCCAGTCTCCAACCTCTGCTCTCTTTATCAGTCCATCTGCACGCCAGTCTCCAACTTCTGCTCTCTACAAGGATCCTTCTGCACCCAAGTCTACAAACTCTGTTCGCTGCAACAGTCCTTGTGCAACCAAGTCTACAACATCTGCTCTCTTCAAAATTTCTTCGGTACCTCAGTCGGAAAACTCTGCTTTCTGCAATAATCCTTCTGCACCCCAGTCTCAAAACTGTGCTCTCTGTAACTGTCCTACAGCACCTCAATCGCCAACGTCTGCTTTAAGCAACAGTCCTTCTGCACCTCAGTCTCCAACCTCTGCTCTCTGCAACATTCCTTCTGTACCCCAGTATCAAACCATTGCTCTCTGTAAAAGTCCGTCTGCACCCCAGTCTCCAACCTCTGATTTCTGTAACGATTCTTCTGACCCCAGTCTCGAACCTTCGCTCTCTGAAACAGTCCTTCTGCACCTCAGTCTCCAAACTCTTTTCTCTGTAAGATACTTCTGAAACCGAGTCTCCAACGTCTCCTCTCTGTTACAGTCCTTCTGCACCCCAGTCTTTAACTTCTGCTCTCTGCAAAAGTCCTTCTGCACCTCAGTCTCTGAAATCTGCTTTCTGCAACAGTCCTTTTGCAAACAAATCTTCAACTTCTGCTCTTTGCAACATTCCTTCTGCACCCCAGTCTCCAACCTGTGCTCTCTGTAAAAGTCCTTCTGCACCCCAGTCTGGAACCTCTGCTGTCTGCAACGATCCATCTGTACCTCAGTCTCGAACCTCTGCTCTCTGCAATGATCCTTCTGCACCCCAGTCTGAAAACTCTGCTAGCTTCAACAGTTTTTGTTAACCCCAGTCTCCAACATCTGCTTCCTGCAACAGTTCTACTGTACCTCAGTCTGAAAACTCTGCTCTCTTCAATAATCCATCTGCACCCCAGTTTCCAACCTCTGCTCTCTGTAACAGTCCTTCTATACCTCAGTCTCCAATCACTGCTCTCTGCAAGTCCTTCTA
>NW_027525369.1:0-20394 GCF_052094955.1 Ictidomys tridecemlineatus | reverse complement strand
GAAAGTATCATCAAGATTGGGTGAAAAAGTGTGTGCTGAGATTTCAGGCAACTCGTAGTTTTTTGGAAGCTTGGCAGGCCCTTTCCATGAAAGTGATTCTCGCCAGTCTCTGCTTAGGGCTACATCAACACCAAAGAAACCATAGAGATAGAACTTGAAACTGCTTTATTGTGTCAAGTTTCAAAGAGCTAGCACAAACCGTGTTTGATTTAGAGTTCCAAATACATGTATCCCTATAGGAGAAAACAGAGTGAAACCTCAAAATGAAACCGGTTACTGCCAACGAACGGTTTAACCTAGAAGAACGAAATTTGGCGAGCCAAGTGTGATTGGTGTACTGATCATTACCTGAAAGTTTCATCAAGATTGGGTGAAAAAGTGTGTGCTGAGATTTCAGGCAACTCATAGTTTTTTGGAAGTTTGGCAGGCCCTTTCCATGAACGTGATTCTCGCCAGTCTCTGCTTAGGGCTACATCAACAGCAAAGAAACCATAGAGATACAACTTGAAACTGCTTTATTGTGTCAAGTTTCAAAGAGCTAGCACAAACCGTGTTTGATTTAGAGTTCCAAATACATGTATCCCTATAGGAGAAAACAGAGTGAAACCTCAAAATGAAACCGGTTACTGCCAACGAACAATTTAACCTAGAAGAACGAAATTCGGCGAGCCAAGTGGGATTGGTGTACTGATCATTACCTGAAAGTTTCATCAAGATTGGGTGAAAAAGTGTGTGCTGAGATTTCAGGCAACTCGTAGTTTTTTGGAAGCTTGGCAGGCCCTTTCCATGAAAGTGATTCTCGCCAGTCTCTGCTTAGGGCTACATCAACAGCAAACAAACCATAGAGATAGAACTTGAAACTGCTTTATTGTGTCAAGTTTCAAAGAGCTATCACAAACCGTGTTTGATTTAGAGTTCCAAATACATGTATCCCTATAGGAGAAAACAGAGTGCAACCTCAAAATGAAACCGGTTACTGCCAACGAAGGGTTTAACCTAGAAGAACGAAATTTGGCGAGCCAAGTGGGATTGGTGTACTGATCATTCCTGAAAGTTTCATCAAGATTGGGTGAAAAAATGTGTGCCGAGATTTCATGCAACTCGTAGTTTTTTGGAAGCTTGGCAGGCCCTTTTCATGAAGTGATTCTCGCCAGTCTCTGCTTAGGGCTACATCAACAGCAAACAAACCATAGAGATAGAACTTGAACCTGCTTTATTGTGTCAAGTTTCAAAGAGCTAGCACAAACCGTGTTTGATTTAGAATTCCAAATACATGTATCCCTATAGGAGAAAACAGAGTGAAACCTCAAAATGAAACCGGTTACTGCCAACGAACGGTTTAACCTAGAAGAACGAAATTTGGCGAGCCAAGTGGGATTGGTGTACTGATCATTACCTGAAAGTTTCATCAAGATTGGGTGAAAAAGTGTGTGCTGAGATTTCAGGCAACTCGTAGTTTTTTGGAAGCTTGGCAGGCCCTTTCCATGAAAGTGATTCTCGCCAGTGTCTGCTTAGGGCTACATCAACAGCAAAGAAACCATAGAGATAGAACTTGAAACTGCTTTATTGTGTCAAATTTCAAAGAGCTAGCACAAACCGTGTTTGATTTAGACTTCCAAATACATGTATCCCTATAGGAGAAAACAGAGTGAAACCTCAAAATGAAACCGGTTACTGCCAACGAACGGTTTAACCTAGAAGAACGAAATTTGGCGAGCCAAGTGGGATTGGTGTACTTATCATTACCTAAAAGTTTCATCAAGATTGGGTGAAATAGTGTGTGCTGAGATTTCAGGCAACTCGTAGTTTTTTGGAAGCTTGGCAGGCCCTTTCCATGAAAGTGATTCTCGCCAGTCTCTGCTTAGGGCTACATCAACAGCAAAGAAACCATAGAGATAGAACTTGAAACTGCTTTATTGAGTCAAGTTTCAAAGAGCTAGCACAAACTGTGTTTGATTTAGACTTCCAAATACATGTATCCCTATAGGAGAAAACAGAGTGAAACCTCAAAATGAAACCGGTTACTGCCAACGAACGGTTTAACCTAGAAGAACGAAATTTGGCGAGCCAAGTGGGATTGGTGTACTTATCATTACCTGAAAGTTTCATCAAGATTGGGTGAAATAGTGTGTGCTGAGATTTCAGGCAACTCGTAGTTTTTTGGAAGCTTGGCAGGCCCTTTCCATGAAAGTGATTCTCGCCAGTCTCTGCTTAGGGCTACATCAAGAGCAAAGAAACCATAGAGATAGAACTTGAAACTGCTTTATTTTGTCAAGTTTCAGAGAGCTAGCACAAACCGTGTTTGATTTAGACTTCCAAATACATGTATCCCTATAGGAGAAAACAGAGTGAAAACCTCAAAATGAAACCGGTTACTGCCAACGAACGGTTTAACCTAGAGGAAAGAAACTTGGTGAGCCAAGTGGGGTTGGTGTACTGATCATTAACTGAAAGTATCATCAAGATTGGGTGAAAAAGTGTGTGCTGAGATTTCAGGCAACTCGTAGTTTTTTGGAAGCTTGGCAGGCCCTTTCCATGAAAGTGATTCTCGTCAGTCTCTGCTTAGGGCTACATCAAGAGCAAAGAAACCATAGAGATAGAACTTGAAACTGCTTTATTTTGTCAAGTTTCAGAGAGCTAGCACAAACCGTGTTTGATTTAGACTTCCAAATACATGTATCCCTATAGGAGAAAACAGAGTGAAACCTCAAAATGAAACCGGTTACTGCCAACGAACGGTTTAACCTAGAGGAAAGAAACTTGGTGAGCCAAGTGGGGTTGGTGTACTGATCATTAACTGAAAGTATCATCAAGATTGGGTGAAAAAGTGTGTGCTGAGATTTCAGGCAACTCGTAGTTTTTTGGAAGCTTGGCAGGCCCTTTCCATGAAAGTGATTCTCGTCAGTCTCTGCTTAGGGCTACATCAAGAGCAAAGAAACCATAGAGATAGAACTTGAAACTGCTTTATTTTGTCAAGTTTCAGAGAGCTAGCACAAACCGTGTTTGATTTAGACTTCCAAATACATGTATCCCTATACGAGAAAACAGAGTGAAACCTCAAAATGAAACCGGTTACTGCCAACGAACGGTTTAACCTAGAGGAAAGAAATTTGGTGAGCCAAGTGGGGTTGGTGTACTGATCATTAACTGAAAGTATCATCAAGATTGGGTGAAAAAGTGTGTGATGAGATTTCAGGCAACTCGTAGTTTTTTTGGAAGCTTGGCAGGCCGTTTCCATGAAAGTGATTCTCGCCAGTCTCTGCTTAGGGCTACATCAACAGCAAACAAACCATAGAGATAGAACTTAAAACTGCTTTATTGTGTCAAGTTTCAAAGAGCTAGCATAAACCGTGTTTGATTTAGACTTCCAAATACATGTATCCCTATAGGAGAAAACAGAGTGAAACCTCAAAATGAAACCGGTTACTGCCAAGGAACGGTTTAACCTAGAAGAACGAAATTTGGCGAGCCAAGTGAGATTGGTGTACTGATCATTACCTGAAAGTTTCATCAAGATTGGGTGAAAAAGTGTGTGCTGAGATTTCAGGCAACTCGTAGTTTTTTGGAAGCTTGGCAGGCCCTTTCCATGAAAGTGATTCTTGCCAGTCTCTGCTTAGGGCTACATCAACAGCAAACAAACCATAGAGATAGAACTTGAAACTGCTTTATTGTGTCAAATTTCAAAGAGCTAGCACAAACCGTGTTTGATTTAGAGTTCCAAATACATGTATCCCTATAGGAGAAAACAGAGTGAAACCTCAAAATGAAACCGGTTACTGCCAACGAACGGTTTAACCTAGAAGAACGAAATTTGGCGAGCCAAGTGGGATTGGTGTACTGATCATTACCTGAAAGTTTCATCAAGATTGGGTGAAATAGTGTGTGCTGAGATTTCAGGCAACTCGTAGTTTTTTGGAAGCTTGGCAGGCCCTTTCCATGAAAGTGATTCTCGCCAGTCTCTGCTTAGGGCTACATCAACAGCAAAGAAACCATAGAGATAGAACTTGAAACTGCTTTATTGTGTCAAGTTTCAAAGAGCTAGCACAAACTGTGTTTGATTTAGACTTCCAAATACATGTATCCCTATAGGAGAAAACAGAGTGAAACCTCAAAATGAAACCGGTTACTGCCAACGAACGGTTAAACCTAGAGGAAAGAAATTTGGCGAGCCAAGTGGGATTGGTGTACTGATCATTACCTGAAAGTTTCATCAAGATTGGGTGAAAAAGTGTGTGCTGAGATTTCTGGCAACTCGTAGTTTTTTAGAAGCTTGTCAGGCCCTTTCCATGAAAGTGATTCTCGCCAGTCTCTGCTTAGGGCTACATCAACAGCAAACAAACCATAGAGATAGAACTTGAATCTGCTTTATTGTGTCAAGTTTCAAAGAGCTAGCACAAACCGTGTTTGATTTAGACTTCCAAATACATGTATCCCTATAGGAGAAAACAGAGTGAAACCTCAAAATGAAACCGGTTACTGCCAACGAACGGTTTAACCTAGAAGGAGGAAATTTGGCGAGCCAAGTGGGATTGGTGTACTGATCATTACCTGAAAGTTTCATCAAGATTGGGTGAAAAAGTGTGTGCTGAGATTTCAGGCAACTCGTAGTTTTTTGGAAGCTTGGCAGGCCCTTTCCATGAAAGTGATTCTCGCCAGTCTCTGCTTAGGGCTAAATCAACAGCAAAGAAACCATAGAGATAGAACTTGAAACTGCTTTATTGTGTCAAGTTTCAAAGAGCTAGCACAAACCGTGTTTGATTTAGAGTTCCAAATACATGTATCCCTATAGGAGAAAACAGAGTGAAACCTCAAAATGAAACCGGTTCCTGCCAACGAACGGTTTAACCTAGAAGAACGAAATTTGGCGAGCCAAGTGGGATTGGTTTACTGATCATTACCTGAAAGTTTCATCAAGATTGGGTGAAAAAGTGTGTGCTGAGATTTCAGGCAACTCGTAGTTTTTTGGAAGCTTGGCAGGCCCTTTCCATGAAAGTGATTCTCGCCAGTCTCTGCTTAGGGCTACATCAACAGCAAAAAGACCATAGAGATAGAACTTGAAACTGCTTTATTGTGTCAAGTTTCAAAGAGCTAGCACAAACCGTGTTTGATTTAGACTTCCAAATACATGTATCCCTATAGGAGAAAACAGAGTGAAACCTCAAAATGAAAACGGTTACTGCCAACGAAAGGTTTAACCTAGAAGAACGAAATTTGGCGAGCCAAGTGGGATTGGTGTACTGATCATTACCTGAAAGTTTCATCAAGATTGGGTGAAAAAGTGTTTGCTGAGATTTCAGGGCAACTCGTAGGTTTTGGAAGCTTGGCAGGCCCTTTCCATGAAAGTGATTCTCGCCAGTCTCTGCTTAGGGCTACATCAAGAGCAAAGAAACCATAGAGATAGAACTTGAAACTGCTTTATTGTGTCAAGTTTCAAAGAGCTAGCACAAACCGTGTTTGATTTAGAGTTCCAAATACATGTATCCCTATAGGAGAAAACAAAGTGAAACCTCAAAATGAAACCGGTTACTGCCAACGAACGGTTTAACCTAGAAGAACGAAATTTGGCGAGCCAAGTGGGATTGGTGTACTGATCATTACCTGAAAGTTTCATCAAGATTGGGTGAAAAAGTGTGTGCTGAGATTTCGGCAACTCGTAGTTTTTTGGAAGCTTGGCAGGCCCTTTCCATGAAAGTGATTCTCGCCAGACTCTGCTTAGGGCTACATCAAGAACAAAGAAACCATAGAGATAGAACTTGAAACTGCTTCATTGTGTCAAGTTTCAAAGAGCTAGCACAAACCGTGTTTGATTTAGACTTCCAAATACATGTATCCCTATAGGAGAAAACAGAGTGAAACCTCAAAATGAAACCGGTACTGCCAACGAACGGTTTAAAATAGAGGAAAGAAATTTGGTGAGCCAAGTGGGGTTGGTGTACTGATCATTAACTGAAAGTATCATCAAGATTGGGTGAAAAAGTGTGTGCTGAGATTTCAGGCAACTCGTAGTTTTTTGGAAGCTTGGCAGGCCCTTTCCATGAAAGTGATTCTCGCCAGTCTCTGCTTAGGGTTACATCAACAGCAAAGAAACCATAGAGATAGAACTTGAACCTGCTTTATTGTGTCAAGTTTCAAAGAGCTAGCACAAACCGTGTTTGATTTAGAGTTCCAAATACATGTATCCCTATAGGAGAAAACAGAGTGCAACCTCAAAATGAAACCGGTTACTGCCAACGAACGGTTTAACCTAGAAGAACGAAATTTGGCGAGCCAAGTGGGATTGGTGTACTGATCATTCCTGAAAGTTTCATCAAGATTGGGTGAAAAAATGTGTGCTGAGATTTCATGAAACTCGTAGTTTTTTGGAAGCTTGGCAGGCCGTTTTCATGAAGTGATTCTCGCCAGTCTCTGCTTAGGGCTACATCAACAGCAAACAAACCATAGAGATAGAACTTGAAACTGCTTTATTGTGTCAAGTTTCAAAGAGCTAGCACAAACCGTGTTTGATTTAGAATTCCAAATACATGTATCCCTATAGGAGAAAACAGAGTGATACCTCAAAATGAAACCGGTTACTGCCAACGAATGGTTTAACCTAGAAGAACGAAATTTGGCGAGCCAAGTGGGATTGGTGTACTGATCATTACCTGAAAGTTTCATCAAGATTGGGTGAAAAAGTGTGTGCTGAGATTTCAGGCAACTCGTAGTTTTTTGGAAGCTTGGCAGGCCCTTTCCATGAAAGTGATTCTCGCCAGTCTCTGCTTAGGGCTACATCAACAGCAAACAAACCATAGAGATAGAACTTAAAACTGCTTTATTGTGTCAAGTTTCAAAGAGCTAGCACAAACCGTGTTTGATTTAGAGTTCCAAATACATGTATCCCTATAGGAGAAAACAGAGTGAAACCTCAAAATGAAACCGTTTACTGCCAAGGAACGGTTTAACCTAGAAGAACGAAATTTGGCGAGCCAAGTGAGATTGGTGTACTGATCATTACCTGAAAGTTTCATCAAGATTGGGTGAAAAAGTGTGTGCTGAGATTTCAGGCAACTCGTAGTTTTTTGGAAGCTTGGCAGGCCCTTTCCATGAAAGTGATTCTCGCCAGTCTCTGCTTAGGGCTACATCAACAGCAAACAAACCATAGAGATAGAACTTGAAACTGCTTTATTGTGTCAAATTTCAAAGAGCTAGCACAAACCGTGTTTGATTTAGACTTCCAAATACATGTATCCCTATAGGAGAAAACAGAGTGAAACCTCAAAATGAAACCGGTTACTGCCAACGAACGGTTTAACCTAGAAGAACGAAATTTGGCGAGCCAAGTGGGATTGGTGTACTGATCATTACCTGAAAGTTTCATCAAGATTGGGTGAAATAGTGTGTGCTGAGATTTCAGGCAACTCGTAGTTTTTTGGAAGCTTGGCAGGCCCTTTCCATGAAAGTGATTCTCGCCATTCTCTGCTTAGGGCTACATCAACAGCAAAGAAACCATAGAGATAGAACTTGAAACTGCTTTATTGTGTCAAGTTTCAAAGAGCTAGCACAAACTGTGTTTGATTTAGACTTCCAAATACATGTATCCCTATAGGAGAAAACAGAGTGAAACCTCAAAATGAAACCGGTTACTGCCAACGAACGGTTTAACCTAGAGGAAAGAAATTTGGCGAGCCAAGTGGGATTGGTGTACTGATCAATACCTGAAAGTTTCATCAAGATTGGGTGAAATAGTGTGTGCTGAGATTCAGGCAACTCGTAGTTTTTTGGAAGCTTGGCAGGCCCTTTCCATGAAAGTGATTCTCGCCAGTCTCTGCTTAGGGCTACATCAACAGCAAACAAACCATAGAGATAGAACTTGAAACTGCTTTATTTTGTCAAGTTTCAGAGAGCTAGCACAAACCGTGTTTGATTCAGACTTCCAAATACATGTATCCCTATACGAGAAAACAGAGTGAAACCTCAAAATGAAACCGGTTACTGCCAACGAACGGTTTAACCTAGAGGAAAGAAATTTGGTGAACCAAGTGGGGTTGGTGTACTGATCATTAATTGAAAGTATCATCAAGATTGGGTGAAAAAGTGTGTGCTGAGATTTCAGGCAACTCGTAGTTTTTTGGAAGCTTGGCAGGCCCTTTCCATGAAAGTGATTCTCGCCAGTCTCTGCTTAGGGCTACATCAACAGCAAACAAACCATAGAGATAGAACTTAAAACTGCTTTATTGTGTCAAGTTTCAAAGAGCTAGCACAAACCGTGTTTGATTTAGAGTTCCAAATACATGTATCCCTATAGGAGAAAACAGAGTGAAACCTCAAAATGAAACCGGTTACTGCCAAGGAACGGTTTAACCTAGAAGAACGAAATTTGGCGAGCCAAGTGAGATTGGTGTACTGATCATTACCTGAAAGTTTCATCAAGATTGGGTGAAAAAGTGTGTGCTGAGATTTCAGGCAACTCGTAGTTTTTTGGAAGCTTGGCAGGCCCTTTCCATGAAATTGATTCTCGCCAGTCTCTGCTTAGGGCTACATCAACAGCAAACAAACCATAGAGATAGAACTTGAAACTGCTTTATTGTGTCAAATTTCAAAGAGCTAGCACAAACCGTGTTTGATTTAGACTTCCAAATACATGTATCCCTATAGGAGAAAACAGAGTGAAACCTCAAAATGAAACCGGTTACTGCCAACGAACGGTTTAACCTAGAAGAACGAAATTTGGCGAGCCAAGTGGGATTGGTGTACTGATCATTACCTGAAAGTTTCATCAAGATTGGGTGAAATAGTGTGTGCTGAGATTTCAGGCAACTCGTAGTTTTTTGGAAGCTTGGCAGGCCCTTTCCATGAAAGTGATTCTCGCCAGTCTCTGCTTAGGGCTACATCAACAGCAAAGAAACCATAGAGATAGAACTTGAAACTGCTTTATTGTGTCAAGTTTCAAAGAGCTAGCACAAACTGTGTTTGATTTAGACTTCCAAATACATGTATCCCTATAGGAGAAAACAGAGTGAAACCTCAAAATGAAACCGGTTACTGCCAACGAACGGTTAAACCTAGAGGAAAGAAATTTGGCGAGCCAAGTGGGATTGGTGTACTGATCATTACCTGAAAGTTTCATCAAGATTGGGTGAAATAGTGTGTGCTGAGATTTCAGGCAACTCGTAGTTTTTTGGAAGCTTGGCAGGCCCTTTCCATGAAAGTGATTCTCGCCAGTCTCTGCTTAGGGCTACATCAAGAGCAAAGAAACCATAGAGATAGAACTTGAAACTGCTTTATTGTGTCAAGTTTCAAAGAGCTAGCACAAACCGTGTTTGATTTAGACTTCCAAATACATGTATCCCTATAGGAGAAAACAGAGTGAAACCTCAAAATGAAACCGGTTACTGCCAACGAACGGTTTAACCTAGAGGAAAGAAATTTGGTGAGCCAAGTGGGGTTGGTGTACTGATCATTAACTGAAAGTATCATCAAGATTGGGTGAAAAAGTGTGTGCTGAGATTTCAGGCAACTCGTAGTTTTTTGGAAGCTTGGCAGGCCCTTTCCATGAAAGTGAATCTCGCCATTCTCTGCTTAGGGCTACATCAACAGCAAAGAAACCATAGAGATAGAACTTGAAACTGCTTTATTGTGTCAAGTTTCAAAGAGCTAGCACAAACCGTGTTTGATTTAGAGTTCCAAATACATGTATCCCTATAGGAGAAAACAGAGTGAAACCTCAAAATGAAACCGGTTACTGCCAACGAACGGTTTAACCTAGAAGAACGAAATTTGTCGAGCCAAGTGGGAATGGTGTACTGATCATTACCTGAAAGTTTCATCAAGATTGGGTGAAATAGTGTTTGCTGAGATTTCAGGCAACTCGTTTTTTGGAACCTTGGAAGGCTCTTTCCATGAAAGTGATTCTCGCCAGTCTCTGCTTAGGGCTACATCAACAGCAAACAGACCATAGAGATAGAACTTGAAACTGCTTTATTGTTTCAATTTTCAAAGAGCTAGCACAAACCGTGTTTGATTTAGACTTCCAAATACATGTATCCCTATAGGAGAAAACAGAGTGAAACCTCAAAATAAAACCGGTTACTGCCAACGAACGGTTTAACCTAGAAGAACGAAATTTGTCGAGCCAAGTGGGATTGGTGTACTGATCATTACCTGAAAGTTTCATCAAGATTGGGTGAAATAGTGTGTGCTGAGATTCAGGCAACTCGTAGTTTTTTGGAAGCTTGGCAGGCCCTTTCCATGAAAGTGATTCTCGCCAGTCTCTGCTTAGGGCTACATCAAGAGCAAAGAAACCATAGAGATAGAACTTGAAACTGCTTTATTTTGTCAAGTTTCAGAGAGCTAGCACAAACCGTGTTTGATTTAGACTTCAGAATACATGTATCCCTATACGAGAAAACAGAGTGAAACCTCAAAATGAAACCGGTTACTGCCAACGAACGGTTTAACCTAGAGGAAAGAAATTTGGTGAGCCAAGTGGGGTTGGTGTACTGATTATTAACTGAAAGTATCATCAAGATTGGGTGAAAAAGTGTGTGCTGAGATTTCAGGCAACTCGTAGTTTTTTGGAAGCTTGGCAGGCCCTTTCCATGAAAGTGATTCTCGCCAGTCTCTGCTTAGGGCTACATCAACAGCAAACAAACCATAGAGATAGAACTTAAAACTGCTTTATTGTGTCAAGTTTCAAAGAGCTAGCACAAACCGTGTTTGATTTAGAGTTCCAAATACATGTATCCCTATAGGAGAAAACAGAGTGATACCTCAAAATGAAACCGGTTACTGCCAAGGAACGGTTTAACCTAGAAGAAGGAAATTTGGCGAGCCAAGTGAGATTGGTGTACTGATCATTACCTGAAAGTTTCATCAAGATTGGGTGAAAAAGTGTGTGCTGAGATTTCAGGCAACTCGTAGTTTTTTGGAAGCTTGGCAGGCCCTTTCCATGAAAGTGATTCTCGCCAGTCTCTGCTTAGGGCTACATCAACAGCAAACAAACCATAGAGATAGAACTTGAAACTGCTTTATTGTGTCAAATTTCAAAGAGCTAGCACAAACCGTGTTTGATTTAGACGTCCAAATACATGTATCCCTATAGGAGAAAACAGAGTGAAACCTCAAAATGAAACCGGTTACTGCCAACGAACGGTTTAACCTAGAAGAACGAAATTTGGCGAGCCAAGTGGGATTGGTGTACTGATCATTACCTGAAAGTTTCATCAAGATTGGGTGAAATAGTGTGTGCTGAGATTTCAGGCAACTCGTAGTTTTTTGGAAGCTTGGCAGGCCCTTTCCATGAAAGTGATTCTCGCCAGTCTCTGCTTAGGGCTACATCAACAGCAAAGAAACCATAGAGATAGAACTTGAAACTGCTTTATTGTGTCAAGTTTCAAAGAGCTAGCACAAACTGTGTTTGATTTAGACTTCCAAATACATGTATCCCTATAGGAGAAAACAGAGTGAAACCTCAAAATGAAACCGGTTACTGCCAACGAACGGTTAAACCTAGAGGAAAGAAATTTGGCGAGCCAAGTGGGATTGGTGTACTGATCATTACCTGAAAGTTTCATCAAGATTGGGTGAAATAGTGTGTGCTGAGATTTCAGGCAACTCGTAGTTTTTTGGAAGCTTGGCAGGCCCTTTCCATGAAAGTGATTCTCGCCAGTCTCTGCTTAGGGCTACATCAAGAACAAAGAAACCATAGAGATAGAACTTGAAACTGCTTTATTGTGTCAAGTTTCAAAGAGCTAGCACAAACCGTGTTTGATTTAGACTTCCAAATACATGTATCCCTATACGAGAAAACAGAGTGAAACCTCAAAATGAAACCGGTTACTGCCAACGAACGGTTTAACCTAGAGGAAAGAAATTTGGTGAGCCAAGTGGGGTTGGTGTACTGATCATTAACTGAAAGTATCATCAAGATTGGGTGAAAAAGTGTGTGCTGAGATTTCAGGCAACTCGTAGTTTTTTGGAAGCTTGGCAGGCCCTTTCCATGAAAGTGAATCTCGCCATTCTCTGCTTAGGGATACATCAACAGCAAAGAAACCATAGAGATAGAACTTGAAACTGCTTTATTGTGTCAAGTTTCAAAGAGCTAGCACAAACCGTGTTTGATTTAGAGTTCCAAATACATGTATCCCTATAGGAGAAAACAGAGTGAAACCTCAAAATGAAACCGGTTACTGCCAACGAACGGTTTAACCTAGAAGAACGAAATTTGTCGAGCCAAGTGGGAATGGTGTACTGATCATTACCTGAAAGTTTCATCAAGATTGGGTGAAATAGTGTTTGCTGAGATTTCAGGCAACTCGTAGTTTTTTGGAACCTTGGAAGGCTCTTTCCATGAAAGTGATTCTCGCCAGTCTCTGCTTAGGGCTACATCAACAGCAAACAGACCATAGAGATAGAACTTGAAACTGCTTTATTGTGTCAATTTTCAAAGAGCTAGCACAAACCGTGTTTGATTTAGACTTCCAAATACATGTATCCCTATAGGAGAAAACAGAGTGAAACCTCAAAATAAAACCGGTTACTGCCAATGAACGGTTTAACCTAGAAGAACGAAATTTGGCGAGCCAAGTGGGATTGTTGTACTGATCATTACCTGAAAGTTTCATCAAGATTGGGTAAAAAAGTGTGTGCTGAGATTTCAGGAAACTCGTAGTTTTTTGGAAGCTTGGCAGGCCCTTTCCATGAAAGTGATTCTCGCCAGTCTCTGCTTAGGGCTACATCAACAGCAAACAAAC
This sequence comes from Ictidomys tridecemlineatus, assembly GCF_052094955.1. Taxonomy (NCBI): domain Eukaryota; kingdom Metazoa; phylum Chordata; class Mammalia; order Rodentia; family Sciuridae; genus Ictidomys; species Ictidomys tridecemlineatus. The sequence continues at coordinate 7,663 of NW_027525369.1, read as the reverse complement.
CATAGAGATAGAACTTGAAACTGCTTTATTGTGTCAAGTTTCAAAGAGCTAGCACAAACCGTGTTTGATTTAGACTTCCAAATACATGTATCCCTATACAAGAAAACAGAGTGAAACCTCAAAATGAAACCGGTTACTGCCAACGAACGGTTTAACCTTGAGGAAAGAAATTTGGTGAGCCAAGTGGGGTTGGTGTACTGATCATTAACTGAAAGTATCATCAAGATTGGGTGAAAAAGTGTGTGCTGAGATTTCAGGCAACTCGTAGTTTTTTGGAAGCTTGGCAGGCCCTTTCCATGAAAGTGATTCTCGCCAGTCTCTGCTTAGGGCTACATCAACAGCAAACAAACCATAGAGATAGAACTTGAAACTCCTTTATTGTGTCAAGTTTCAAAGAGCTAGCACAAACCGTGTTTGATTTAGAGTTCCAAATACATGTATCCCTATAGGAGAAAACAGAGTGACACATCAAAATGAAACTGTTTACTGCCAACGAAGGGTTTAACCTAAAAGAACGAAATTTGGCGAGCGAAGTGGGATTGGTGTACTGATCATTACCTGAAAGTTTCATCAAGATTGGGTGAAAAAGTGTGTGCTGAGATTTCAGGCAACTCGTAGTTTTTTGGAAGCTTGGCAGGTCCTTTCCATGAAAGTGATTCTCGCCAGTCTCTGCTTAGGGCTACATCAACAGCAAACAAACCATAGAGATAGAACTTGAAACTGCTTTATTGTGTCAAGTTTCAAAGAGCTAGCACAAACCGTGTTTGATTTAGAGTTCCAAATACATGTATCCCTATAGGGAAAAACAGAGTGAAACCTCAAAATGAAACCGGTTACTGCCAACGAACGGTTTAACCTAGAAGAACGAAATTTGGCGAGCCAAGTGGGATTGGTGTACTGATCATTACCTGAAAGTTTCATCAAGATTGGGTGAAAAAGTGTGTGCTGAGATTTCAGGCAACTCGTAGTTTTTTGGAAGCTTGGGAGGCCCTTTCCATGAAAGTGATTCTCGCCAGTCTCTGCTTAGGGCTACATCAACAGCAAACAAACCATAGAGATAGAACTTGAAACTGCTTTATTGTGTCAAGTTTCAAAGAGCTAGCACAAACCGTGTTTGATTTAGAGTTCCAAATACATGTATCCCTATAGGAGAAAACAGAGTGAAACCTCAAAATGAAACCGGTTACTGCCAACGAACGGTTTAACCTAGAAGAACGAAATTTGGCCAGCCAAGTGGGATTGGTGTACTGATCATTACCTGAAAGTTTCATCAAGATTGGGTGAAAAAGTGTTTGCTGAGATTTCAGGCAACTCGTAGTTTTTTGGAAGCTTGGCAGGCCCTTTCCATGAAAGTGATTCTCGCCAGTCTCTGCTTAGGGCTACATCAACAGCAAACAAACCATAGAGATAGAACTTGAAACTGCTTTATTGTGTCAAGTTTCAAAGAGCTAGCACAAACCGTGTTTGATTTAGAGTTCCAAATACATGTATCCCTATAGGAGAAAACAGAGTGAAACCTCAAAATGAAACCGGTTACTGCCAACGAACGGTTTAACCTAGAAGAACGAAATTTGGCCAGCCAAGTGGGATTGGTGTACTGATCATTACCTGAAAGTTTCATCAAGATTGGGTGAAAAAGTGTTTCCTACGATTTCAGGCAACTCATAGTTTTTTGGAAGCTTGGCAGGCCCTTTCCATGAAAGTGATTCTCGCCAGTCTCTGCTTAGGGCTACATCAACAGCAAACAAACCATAGAGATAGAACTTGAAACTGCTTTATTGTGTCAAGTTTCAAAGAGCTAGCACAAACCGTGTTTGATTTAGAGTTCCAAATACATGTATCCCTATAGGAGAAAACAGAGTGAAACCTCAAAATGAAACCGGTTACTGCCAACGAACGGTTTAACCTTGAGGAAAGAAATTTGGTGAGCCAAGTGGGGTTGGTGTACTGATCATTAACTGAAAGTTTCATCAAGATTGGGTGAAAAAGTGTGTGCTGAGATTTCAGGCAACTCGTAGTTTTTTGGAAGCTTGGCAGGCCCTTTCCATGAAAGTGATTCTCGCCAGTCTCTGCTTAGGGCTACATCAACAGCAAACAAACCATAGAGATAGAACTTGAAACTGCTTTATTGTGTCAAGTTTCAAAGAGCTAGCACAAACCGTGTTTGATTTAGAGTTCCAAATACATGTATCCCTATAGGAGAAAACAGAGTGAAACCTCAAAATGAAACCGGTTACTGCCAACGAACCGTTTAACCTAGAAGAACGAAATTTGGCGAGCCAAGTGGGATTGATGTACTGATCATTACCTGAAAGTTTCATCAAGATTGGGTGAAAAAGTGTTTGCTGAGATTTCAGGCAACTCGTAGTTTTTTGGAAGCTTGGCAGGCCCTTTCCATGAAAGTGATTCTCGCCAGTCTCTGCTTAGGGCTACATCAACAGCAAACAAACCATAGAGATAGAACTTGAAACTGCTTTATTGTGTCAAGTTTCAAAGAGCTAGCACAAACCGTGTTTGATTTAGAGTTCCAAATACATATATCCCTAAAGGAGAAAACAAAGTGAAACCTCAAAATGAAACCGGTTACTGCCAACGAACGGTTTAACCTAGAAGAACGAAATTTGGTGAGCCAAGTGGGATTGATGTACTGATCATTACCTGAAAGTTTCATCAAGATTGGGTGAAAAAGTGTTTGCTGAGATTTCAGGCAACTCGTAGTTTTTTGGAAGCTTGGCAGGCCCTTTCCATGAAAGTGATTCTCGCCAGTCTCTGCTTAGGGCTACATCAACAGCAAACAAACCATAGAGATAGAACTTGAAACTGCTTTATTGTGTCAAGTTTCAAAGAGCTAGCACAAACCGTGTTTGATTTAGAGTTCCAAATACATGTATCCCTATAGGAGAAAACAGAATGAAACCTCAAAATGAAACCGGTTACTGCCAACGAACGGTTTAACCTAGAAGAAGGAAATTTGGCGAGCCAAGTGGGATTGGTGTACTGAGCATTACCTGAAAGTTTCATCAAGATTGGGTGAAAAAGTGTGTGCTGAGATTTCAGGCAACTCGTAGTTTTTTGGAAGCTTGGCAGGCCCTTTCCATGAAAGTGATTCTCGCCAGTCTCTGCTTAGGGCTAAATCAACAGCAAAGAAACCATAGAGATAGAACTTGAAACTGCTTTATTGTGTCAAGTTTCAAAGAGCTAGCACAAACCGTGTTTGATTTAGACTTCCAAATACATGTATCCCTATAGGAGAAAACAGAGTGAAACCTCAAAATGAAACCGGTTACTGCCAATGAATGGTTTAACCTAGAAGAACGAAATTTGGCGAGCCAAGTGGGATTGGTGTACTGATCATTACCTGAAAGTTTCATCAAGATTGGGTGAAAAAGTGTGTGCTGAGATTTCAGGCAACTCGTAGTTTTTTGGAAGCTTGGCAGGCCCTTTCCATGAAAGTGATTCTCGCCAGTCTCTGCTTAGGGCTACATCAACAGCAAACAAACCATAGAGATAGAACTTGAAACTGCTTTATTGTGTCAAGTTTCAAAGAGCTAGCACAAACCGTGTTTGATTTAGAGTTCCAAATACATGTATCCCTATAGGAGAAAACAGAGTGAAACCTCAAAATGAAACCGGTTACTGCCAACGAACGGTTTAACCTAGAAGAACGAAATTTGGCGAGCCAAGTGGGATTGGTGTACTGATCATTACCTGAAAGTTTCATCAAGATTGGGTGAAAAACTGTTTGCTGACATTTCAGGCAACTCGTAGTTTTTTGGAAGCTTGGCAGGCCCTTTCCATGAAAGTGATTCTCGCCAGTCTCTGCTTAGGGCTACATCAACAGCAAACAGACCATAGAGATAGAACTTGAAACTGCTTTATTGTGTCAAGTTTCAAAGAGCTAGCACAAACCGTGTTTGATTTAGACTTCCAAATACATGTATCCCTATAGGAGAAAACAGAGTGAAACCTCAAAATAAAACCGGTTACTGCCAATGAACGGTTTAACCTAGAAGAACGAAATTTGGCGAGCCAAGTGGGAATGGTGTACTGATCATTACCTGAAAGTTTCATCAAGATTGGGTGAAAAAGTGTGTGCTGAGATTTCAGGCAACTCGTAGTTTTTTGGAAGCTTGGCAGGCCCTTTCCATGAAAGTGATTCTCGCCAGACTCTGCTTAGGGCTACATCAAGAACAAAGAAACCATAGAGATAGAACTTGAAACTGCTTCATTGTGTCAAGTTTCAAAGAGCTAGCACAAACCGTGTTTGATTTAGACTTCCAAATACATGTATCCCTATAGGAGAAAACAGAGTGAAACCTCAAAATGAAACTGGTTACTGCCAACGAACGGTTTAAAATAGAGGAAAGAAATTTGGTGAGCCAAGTGGGGTTGGTGTACTGATCATTAACTGAAAGTATCATCAAGATTGGGTGAAAAAGTGTGTGCTGAGATTTCAGGCAACTCGTAGTTTTTTGGAAGCTTGGCAGGCCCTTTCCATGAAAGTGATTCTCGCCAGTCTCTGCTTAGGGTTACATCAACAGCAAAGAAACCATAGAGATAGAACTTGAAACTGCTTTATTGTGTCAAGTTTCAAAGAGCTAGCACAAACCGTGTTTGATTTAGAGTTCCAAATACATGTATCCCTATAGGAGAAAACAGAGTGAAACCTCAAAATGAAACCGGTTACTGCCAACGAATGGTTTAACCTAGAAGAACGAAATTTGGCCAGCCAAGTGTGATTGGTGTACTGATCATTACCTGAAAGTTTCATCAAGATTGGGTGAAAAAGTGTGTGCTGAGATTTCAGGCAACTCATAGTTTTTTGGAAGCTTGGCAGGCCCTTTCCATGAACATGATTCTCGCCAGTCTCTGCTTAGGGCTACATCAACAGCAAACAAACCATAGAGATAGAACTTGAAACTGCTTTATTGTGTCAAGTTTCAAAGAGCTAGCACAAACCGTGTTTGATTTAGAGTTCCAAATACATGTATCCCTATAGGAGAAAACAGAGTGAAACCTCAAAATGAAACCAGTTCCTGCCAACGAACGGTTTAACCTAGAAGAACGAAATTTGGCGAGCCAAGTGGGATTGGTTTACTGATCATTACCTGAAAGTTTCATCAAGATTGGGTGAAAAAGTGTGTGCTGAGATTTCAGGCAACTCGTAGTTTTTTGGAAGCTTGGCAGGCCCTTTCCATGAAAGTGATTCTCGCCAGTCTCTGCTTAGGGCTACATCAAGAACAAAGAAACCATAGAGATAGAACTTGAAACTGCTTCATTGTGTCAAGTTTCAAAGAGCTAGCACAAACCGTGTTTGATTTAGACTTCCAAATACATGTATCCCTATAGGAGAAAACAGAGTGAAACCTCAAAATGAAACCGGTTACTGCCAACGAACGGTTTAAAATAGAGGAAAGAAATTTGGTGAGCCAAGTGGGGTTGGTGTACTGATCATTAACTGAAAGTATCATCAAGATTGGGTGAAAAACTGTGTGCTGAGATTTCAGGCAACTCGTAGTTTTTTGGAAGCTTGGCAGGCCCTTTCCATGAACATGATTCTCGCCAGTCTCTGCTTAGGGCTACATCAACAGCAAACAAACCATAGAGATAGAACTTGAAACTGCTTTATTGTGTCAAGTTTCAAAGAGCTAGCACAAACCGTGTTTGATTTAGAGTTCCAAATACATGTCTCCCTATAGGAGAAAACAGAGTGAAACCTCAAAATGAAACCGGTTCCTGCCAACGAACGGTTTAACCTAGAAGAACGAAATTTGGCGAGCCAAGTGGGATTGGTGTACTGATCATTACCTGAAAGTTTCATCAAGATTGGGTGAAAAAGTGTGTGCTGAGATTTCAGGCAACTCGTAGTTTTTTGGAAGCTTGGCAGGCCCTTTCCATGAAAGTGATTCTCGCCAGTCTCTGCTTAGGGCTACATCAACAGCAAACAAACCATAGAGATAGAACTTGAAACTGCTTTATTGTGTCAAGTTTCAAATAGCTAGCACAAACCGTGTTTGATTTAGAATTCCAAATACATGTATCCCTATAGGAGAAAACAGAGTGAAACCTCAAAATGAAACCGGTTACTGCCAACGAACGGTTTAACCTAGAAGAACGAAATTTGGCGAGCCAAGTGGGATTGGTGTAGTGATCATTACCTGAAAGTTTCATCAAGATTGGGTGAAAAAGTGTGTGCTGAGATTTCAGGCAACTCGTAGTTTTTTGGAAGCTTGGCAGGCCCTTTCCATGAAAGTGATTCTCGCCAGTCTCTGCTTAGGGCTACATCAACAGCAAACAAACCATAGAGATAGAACTTGAAACTGCTTTATTGTGTCAAGTTTCAAAGAGCTAGCACAAACCGTGTTTGATTTAGAGTTCCAAATACATGTACCCCTATAGGAGAAAACAAAGTGAAACCTCAAAATGAAACCGGTTACTGCCAACGAACGGTTTAACCTAGAAGAACGAAATTTGGCGAGGCAAGTGGGATTGATGTACTGATCATTACCTGAAAGTTTCATCAAGATTGGGTGAAAAAGTGTTTGCTGAGATTTCAGGCAAATCGTAGTTTTTTGGAAGCTTGGCAGGCCCTTTCCATGAAAGTGATTCTCGCCAGTCTCTGCTTAGGGCTACATCAACAGCAAACAAACCATAGAGATAGAACTTGAAACTGCTTTATTGTGTCAAGTTTCAAAGAGCTAGCACAAACCGTGTTTGATTCAGAGTTCCAAATACATGTATCCCTATAGGAGAAAACAGAGTGAAACCTCAAAATGAAACCAGTTACTGCCAACGAACGGTTTAACCTAGAAGAACGAAATTTGGCGAGCCAAGTGGGATTGGTGTACTTATCATTACCTAAAAGTTTCATCAAGATTGGGTGAAAAAGTGTGTGCTGAGATTTCAGGCAACTCGTAGTTTTTTGGAAGCTTGGCAGGCCCTTTCCATGTAAGTGATTCTCGCCAGTCTCTGCTTAGGGCTACATCAACAGCAAACAAACCATAGAGATAGAACTTGAAACTGCTTTATTGTGTCAAGTTTCAAAGAGCTAGCACAAACCGTGTTTGATTTAGAGTTCCAAATACATGTATCCCTATAGGGAAAAACAGAGTGAAACCTCAAAATGAAACCGGTTACTGCCAACGAACGGTTTAACCTAGAAGAACGAAATTTGGCCAGCCAAGTGGGATTGGTGTACTGATCATTACCTGAAAGTTTCATCAAGATTGGGTGAAAAAGTGTTTGCTGAGATTTCAGGCAACTCGTAGTTTTTTGGAAGCTTGGCAGGCCCTTTCCATGAAAGTGATTCTCGCCAGTCTCTGCTTAGGGCTACATCAACAGCAAACAAACCATAGAGATAGAACTTGAAACTGCTTTATTGTGTCAAGTTTCAAAGAGCTAGCACAAACCGTGTTTGATTTAGAGTTCCAAATACATGTATCCCTATAGGAGAAAACAGAGTGAAACCTCAAAATGAAACCGGTTACTGCCAACGAACGGTTTAACCTAGAAGAACGAAATTTGGCCAGCCAAGTGGGATTGGTGTACTGATCATTACCTGAAAGTTTCATCAAGATTGGGTGAAAAAGTGTTTCCTACGATTTCAGGCAACTCATAGTTTTTTGGAAGCTTGGCAGGCCCTTTCCATGAAAGTGATTCTCGC